>NC_057814.1:252133503-252134223 GCF_018294505.1 Triticum aestivum | reverse complement strand
CGACGACTCACCGCACCCTCCCCCGCTCCACCGGCCGTCGCCGACGACCCCCCGCACCCTCCCCGGCCCGCTCCACCGTCACAAATGAATGCAACTAAATTTGCAAAAAAAGCAAATTTGATTATATTTTCAAATAACAAATTTGATGATATTTTTAAAAAATCATTATTGTTTTTATAAAAAATATTACTGTTATGATTTAAACAAGTTTGAACATATTTAAACACAAATAAATATCAAACAGCATTTTAAATGCATAAAAACAAAAATTGGGGAGCCTGGGAATCGAACCCAGGACCTCCTAGTGTGTGTGCTGCGTGCTGACCAGTCAGGCTAGTGGGCGTGTTCTGATGGAGATAGGGTTAGGTGGAATATAACCTGACCAGTCGGGCTAGTAAGTAAAACAAAATTCTAATGGCGCACCAGGGGGAGGTGCGCCATTAGAATCGACGTACTTATGGCGCACCAGGGGGAGGTGCGCCATTAGAATCGACGTACTTGTTCCCCTCGCACTGTGGCCTCCCTCCCTCCCTCGCCAGATCCCCCACTCGACCCCAACCGTACGCTGCCGCCCCCTTGCTCCGCCCCCTCCGTCCGCCGCGCCTGCACGTCGTCCGCTGCTGTGGTCTTGCGCTGCCTCGACGCCGCCGCCCCGACCCCCGCGGGACTCCACCCCCGCCGCCCCCGTGCCCCCCGAACGGGATCGGCCGGGCGCGCGCC
>NC_057814.1:252071812-252133313 GCF_018294505.1 Triticum aestivum | reverse complement strand
CGCCGCCCGCTCCTCTCCTCTCCTCCTCCCTCCTACGAGCGAGGGCCTCCTCTGGACCCTGTAGCAGCCGGCGAGCGCGGCCCCGACGCGCCCATCCCGCCTGCCCCTGCCGTCCTTCGCCACCGGCCCCTGCTCTCCTTCGACCGCGGCGAGCGAGGACCCGGACGAGCTCGGACCCCGACCGCGACCCCTTCGCCGACCCCGACCCCGACCCCTCCGGCGACCAGGTACCTCTCCTCCTTCCTCCTTCCTCCCTCTCTCCACCATTCCCCATTCCCTCCCTCCCTCCCTTCGACCGTGGCTGTGTAGGTCATCTGACAGGGTAGTCCATGGATTCAAACTAGCTAAAGGAGATTCAAACTAATGGAAGTGTCATGTGAACTCTAGAGCTCTGTCACCATCATTCAACACTCTGCTTGCTTGCATGATACTCCTATGTGCTACTGCGGTGGCTGCTTTGTAATTACTAGTGCAGTGCTGCTGTTTAACCAACCTGACTGATCCTCCAACATTCATCTTACTTACTCACGCGCAGCTTACTGAACAAGTGCAAGCGCTGCAGAGGGACAAGGAGATACTCAAGACCAACCTGAACAAAGCAGAGGAGGAGGTACGATACATACCGAACCTCTCTTGTCCTTGCAACTTCAAACATGTTCTGCACCTGTGACTTTTATCGCCTTCTCAGTGAATGTCAATAGATTTGTGCGAAACTAGCGTGGTTCTAACGGTTAGAAGTTTCTTGCGTGTTTCCATTCAAGGTTAAGTTGCTGTTTGAGGAGAACAGAGCCCTCGACGAAGCAAACAAGAGGCTGCTGTGCTTGCTGGAGAAGGAGTAGAAGCATCGGTCCGAAAGAAAGCACTCCGCCAGTAATTCCACCAAGGTAAAAAGCACCAACCAACCATAAATCTCACACAAGTGTTTACTACTGATTTACTTTAATTTAGTACACGCACACACACAGGCAGTAGAACTGTTAGTTGAAACCATGAATTACCCTGTGCTGCTGAAGATGAGTAGTTGTAGGAAGATGATGCCCTAATGGAAGTGACATGAGTATTTGGCCTGCCCATCATGTTTGTTGGTTCTTTGCTGTCATGTTGTTATTACTTCCATTAGGGCATCTGTTGGTTCATTAATCTTAAGCCCATTATTCCATGGAATAGCTGAACTATAATACTATTTTTCATTTATGATAGTTTGTGAGATACAGAAATAGATAAATTTAAGTTTGTAATGGCTAACAGCCAGACATGTGAATCTGTTCTTGATACTCCTTTCCCTTTTCTTAGAATCATCATATACATTTTTTTTCCTCAAGTTCTTCAGTACATCATATAATATAGAGAAGTGCAGGATCAAGTGGTGCAATCATATACATCTGGCCACTTATTTGCTCCAATGGCACAAACTTGAGCTGCTAGCATAAAAAGTGTTGCAAGCGACAGACAGTGAGGAGCTACAGTCAAAAACTTGAGCTACTGTAAAAAAAATTCAATTATGGCATCTAGAATTACGTCAGTTTTGTTTTGTAACTAGAAGACCAAAGTGTTAGGAATTCTGTCCAAACTGTAGTTTTCAGTATTCTGTCCAAACTGAAAACTGTTAAAAAGACCATGTGTTTTTTGGTCAAAATCTGCATGTAAAACTGAAATAATCAGTCATAAAGAATATCCTCAAGACCATGTGTTTCTTGGATTTCTATAATGATGATGGAACATTATAAAGCATTGTACTCCAGTGTGTATGAAGGATACAAAAAAATTAGCAACTTCTCTGATTTTATAAAGTTGTTCTTATATGGGTGAAACTTCACTTGTTTTTAGGCTAGTGCAGGGTGTTGCTTTATTGTGATGCCTCTGAATTACTTGTGATCACATTGAGAAAGACTTGCAAAGATGATGATCATCTTTTACAGAAAACAATTTCTGTAAACACGTCAGTAACTTTGCTAGTTTGCTGGGTTTTGTCTTCGACCATTGTGTCGTGATGAATTTGCAGGTACCCCGAGAGGCCCTTGAGTTTGCTGGAATGTCGATTAACTTCCGTTCCGGCAAATTCAGGTACTCCATATGTCCTATTTTCAGCAAAGGTCATGCTGAAATTTTCCGTGAATTTTAGCATGACTTTGCTAAAAATAGGACATATGGGGTACTTGCGACTAATGCATGGGCCGGGGTATCTTAGTACTTAGTTAAGTAGGATCAACTGGCCCGCCATTCTTGCTGCATTAAACCATAGGTGGCAATAGAGCCAAGTGATTACGCCCAACTTAGAATTCTCCTTAGCATCGATAAACCCTAGATGATAAACCCAACATAGGTGGCAATAGAGCCAAGTGATTAGTGCCAAGTGATTAGGCCCAACCTAGGGTGCCTCGGCATCGATAAACCCTAAATGATGAAAACTTAACTTAGCAATTAGGGTGCCTCGGCGTCGACAAACCCTAAATGATGAAACCTTGGCTTCTATAGGGTGCCTCGGTGTCGATGAGAACCTAAATGATGTACGCTTAGGCTTTTAGGGTGCCTCGGCGTCGACAAACCCTAAATGATAAAAGCTTAGCTTTTAGGATGCCTCGGTGTCGACAAACCCTAAATGATGAGACCATGATCTTGTTCCTTGACAATAACCAACTTTTTGACCAAACTTTTTTCCTATTTAGAGCGAAACATGGCCCACAACGATGAGGCTGGCGGTTCGGGCCGCAAGCAATTCTGGGAGCTGTCCCAGGAGATGGAGGAAGAACCTCACCGCTATGAGGACGCCGCGGAAGACACCGATCCTGACTACACAACCCCTAGTGGCGTCGGGGATGACACCACTGATGGTGCCGCCGAGGATGCCACCATTGATGATGGCGGCGCACGCACAGATGGCAGCCAACCGAAGAGGCAACGGAAGGACCGACGCCCGAACATGCTCGGCACCGTCAAGGAGGAATTTACTGAAGTGAACTCCGACGGGCATCCAACGGCGCCCAAACATGTAGTCAAGGGGTACTCGGTTCAGCTCGGGTGCATTCTCCGGAGCACCGTCTCGATCAACACTGAGAACCTAAGGCATAAGGACCAAGGGAATTTGCACTGCCTCCTCTTCACGAAGCTGCACGAACGATACAAGTTCCCCAATGAGTTTGCAAACACACGCCTCTCAGGGAATAAAGTGAACAGTGCCGCCCTCACGAGGATGAGCACGGCCCTGTCTACATGGAGAAGCACGGTGAAGGCAATGATTGAAAAAGGTGATAGTTATGAGAAGATCAAGGCGAAATATCCTTTGATGAGCGAAGATGACTACAAGGAGTTCAAGATCAAGTGCGAGAGCAGCGCAACCTCCGAATCAAGTCAGTGGGGGAAAGAAATGCGGAAGTTGAACTTAGGGGTCCACCAACTCGGTCCCGGCGGTTATACAGTGGCGGAGCCTATATGGGACAAGGAGGACGCGAAGCGTGCCGAGCAAGGCCTACCGCCCCACTTCGAGAAATTCCCTGACAAGCAGACCAGGAACTTTGTCAGGGCCCGGTACAAGGAGGACCCGGTAACAAAGGAGCTTACGACGGATCCGAAGACCAGGGCGCTTGAGCTTGTTCTGGTAAGGAATACACCCCCGCGTAATTAGCTCCATATGGTTGCATTCTAATTAATGAAGCCAAATTTATAAATGGTTCACATTCCTTCCGCAGGAGGCTGAAAGCAGTAGCGCGGGGTCATCTCAGAGCTCCCCTTTTGACACCCCTTTAAATAGGGCGTTGAACGTAATGAAAAACAAGGATAAGCTCAGTAAGCCGTCGTCAGCTGGTCGTGTGGCCGGCAAAGGCTTGTCCACAAAATGGTCGTCATACTATACCGCTGGTGGGCGAAAGGAGAAAAAGACCAGCTCGGAAATCCAGTCGCGCGAGGTTCAAGAACTCAAGGCACAAGTGGCGCGGATTCCGGAGATTGTCCAAGAGCAAATGCAACAACAACTGGGAACGACGCTCACTGCCATTGTGCCTACCTTGATTCAGGGGCTGACGACGTGGATTGCGGGCGGCCAACAGGGGCCTCCCCCGGTTCCCAGCTTCATGGCCAGCAACTCGCACAACGTGCAGGCGGCGCCATTGGTGTCTCCAGCGGAGGCGGTATTCGTGTCTCCGGCGCCGGCACAGGCATTGGAGCTTAATGCACCTGGGTGTACGCCGACCGGCACCTCGCCAGCAAGCGGCCCCTCCGTCAGTTGCACACGCACGCCCGCCGTTGGCGGTGCCTCGACATTAGCCGAGCTCGACGGCATCATGGTAACTAAGCCTCTCGGCCGATGACTTCATCTCCTTGCCTTTGATTGGGCATCCCTGACGCCCTACATGTTTTCGCAGGGCGCCACCGATGTTCCTTGCACTCTCCTGCACTTCATGGGCAGCGAGTTGGTCGATGTCGCCAAGGGCAGAATCGTTCAACCGGGCAACCGCGTGTTCCACGGTAATCCGATGCCACCCACCTTGTATAGGGTTGAACTGGTTCGGGTGCTGCCAGGTTGCAACGAGTTGTTACCTCCGATTCGACCCGCTGGGGCCGATGAAGATGATGTGATGACCCTCAGCGCCTGTGTAAGCTGGCCCCTACTTTGGCCGAAGAGCCAGATTCGTTTGGGGGCGGGGGACACCACCCCACAGACAAGACCGCCAGTCGTGCCAGCGCCAAGCCATGGCAAGAACGCCGCACAGGATCCGAACATGCATATGGCACAGGATCCGAACATGCATATGGCATAGGATCCCTATGGCACAGGATCCGAACATGCATATGGCACAGGATCCGGACGACGACGACAACGACAACGGTACATTTACCAACGTCGATAAGTACTTTGCCGAACATGGGTACGGTGACGAGTTCTGCGGGCCTCCTTCTCAAGAACCCAACCCTCAAAAAGACGACCGCGATCTAGCTGGTACGGCGGAGAAACCCAATTGCAACAGGCGTCGTCTGGCGTTCAGTTCTCAGGAGACGCCTCCAGCTGCCGCCTTCACCGAGCCTCAGATAGCTGAGGTGCCAAATATTATCAGCCCCAACACGCTCAAGAAGGCGGTTTGTGAGTAGAACTCGATCCCATTACAGCAGATCAAGAAGAAGGGACGGAAACGAAAGACTAACAAGGGCGCCAGTGCGAGCCAACCGGCACCGAGTACGATCCGTGCTCAGGACGGACCACCTTCACCTAAGGATATCTCGAGGAGGGTGCATGTGGCGGGTAGGCCGATGCTACCGACAAATATGCTCAATGCTGCAACCGGTGCTATGCGGAGTCTGCATGACAGTGTTCTTTCTTTGGAGAAGCGGCATCTCAGAGAGAATGATGTGGCATACCCGGTTTTCGTGGCCAAGGTGCCAGAGGGCAAGGGCTTTGTGGATAGCGCCGTCGGGGGTACGATCGTCCTGCGATTTGATGACATCTTTGCTATGCTTAACCTTCATCCGCTGCACTACACCTTCGTTCGGCTGTTTTTGCTGAGTATGGAGATGCGGATAATTAGAGACAAGACCCCGAACATTGTGATAGTCGACCCCTTCTACATGCGTGCCAAGATCTTGGGCAGCGCTGGGGACCGGCAAGTCGCGAGTTCACACCTCGAAGGCGTCATTCTGGCAAACCCAGATAAGGATAACTTCCTCGTGCCTTACTTTCCCGAGTAAGTCATCTCCTAACCGCCCCGTAACATATGATTTCTTCGATTTCGATCGTTCTTTTTTTTATAACATTCCGTGTTCTGTGCAGTGACACACATTGCACACTCATCCTCTTAAGCCCGAAATATTCCATGGCCACGTATCTCGACCCGGACCGTGACTCCAAGATAGACTACACAAATATCAAGAAAGTTCTTGATGATGCTCTCCCTGGCTACGCCGCATCTGGAGGCACCTTTAAGAGGCCAGTTCGTAGGTACGGCAGGCACGTGTTCACCCACAATACGACGTTCCCCTGCGTCAAGCAGCCGCCTGGTGGTCAGAAGGATGCCTACTACGCCCTCCATCACATGCGGGCGATCGTGTGGGACCATAATCACCTTCTGCTACCAAATAATCTCAAAGATTGGGCCGCAAGCTTGGCGGCAATCCAGGACGCGGACATCCGACAAGAATTCTTTTGCATCCAATCGGAGTTTGCAGAAATCATCCATCAAGATGTCCTTCGTACCTCGGGGTAGTTCTACCTCAAATTTCAACCGTCCAACAGCGAGATAGACACAACGCTACAAATGCAGGCTGACAACGCCCGTGACTTCATGACCATCACGACAGACGGCGGCTTCATCCACGCTCCGGTCCCATGAGTCGAGTCGAAAGTTGTGATGCTATGTGTAGTTCTGAAACATTCATTAGGTCATGTTGTAATTAAACTGTAGTGAACTTGTATGTCTCTTTGGTTTGGACAGTCGTTCAACTTAGATGTAATCTATGCTATTTGTTAGTAGGACCATGAATCGTGTTATTAATGTCTTGCTTTTCTCTTCCAATCCTTTTGTTGCATACTTATATATTGCTTATGTATTGTCTGTTGTTTGGCTAGTGCATAGAGATGCCGTCGTATGTCGTGTACAAGGGTAAGGTTCCCGGAGTCTACGACGATTGGGAGGAGTGTCGGAGACAGGTTCACCGTTTCAGCGGTAACAGTTACAAAGGGTACACCACTAGGGCGGATGCGGAATCTAGATACGCGCGCTATCTAGCGGGAGAGAGGAGGGAGCGTTGGAGGAACCGGATGAAGACCAGTTTCATCGCGATGATGCTCATCGTGATGACCGCATCTCTCTTCTATGTGATGGTAGTTTAGATGATCGATATCGACTTGTAATGTGAAGACAAACTCGCTACTCGCGGTCTCGAGACTTGTAATGTTCTATCTTTGTTCGGTCTTTTGAATTCGGAGACTAATATGATGAATTGTATTCGGAGACTAATCTTCTATTGTATTCGATGAATCTGCTGTTGCTGTGTCCTGCTGCTTATTTTCTGTCCAATAATATATTTTGTAATCTGTGCAAAAATCAGAAAAGAAAAAAAATCCCTAATATACATACTAATGGCGCATCACGCCAACGTGCGCCATTAGTATGCCAAAGGATACTAATGGCGCATCTCAGAGCAGTGCGCCATTAGTATGCCAGAGGGTACTAATGGCGCATCACCCAGCAGTGCGCCATTAGTATGCCGAAGGATACTAATGGCTCATCACACTGCAGTGTGCCATTAGTATGGCAAAGCACATGGGTATATATGGCCCCCTAGGAGGCATACTAATGGCGCACTGCCCGGTGCGCCATTAGAGTACCAGATACTAATGGCGCACCAGTGGTGCGCCATTAGTAAAAATTACTAGTGGTGTGATGCTAGTGGCGCAGCAGTAGTGCGCCATTAGTAGGCAAAACTGGTGCGCCACTAGTAAGCCTTTTTCTAGTAGTGTAGGGATCAAGCCCTAACAAAACTAACTCGATTACATGATGAATCTCATCCAAATCCTCATCGGCCAGCGAGCCTATGAAGGAATTACTCACTCCTGGTGGGGAGCATCATGGAATTGGCGATAGAGAAGGGTTGGTGATGATGAAGAACGGAGATCCCCCTCTCCGGAGCCCCAAACGGACTCCAGATCTAGCCTCCCGATGAAGCACAGGAGGTGAAGCTGGCTCCATCTCGTGGATCGTGATAATTATTTCTCCCTGATTTTTTCTGGAAAAATAGGATTTTATAGAGTCGGTTTCAGGGTCAGTGGGGCCACCAGGTCGGGACAACCCACCTGGGGGCGCCAGGAGAGGGGGGTGCACCCTGGTGGGTTGTGCCCACCCAGGGGCCCCTCTCCGGTAGGTATTGGCTCGAGAAATTCTTATTTATTATATAAAAATTCCTCGCAAAGTTTCGTTCCATTCCGAGAACTTTTATTTCTGCACAAAACAACACCATGGTAGTTTTGCTGAAAACAGCGTCAGTGTGGGGTTAGTTTCATTCAAATCATGCAAATTAGAGTTCAAAACAAGAGGAAAAGCGTTAGGAAAGTAGATACGTTGGAGACGTATCAAGGGTTCTTCATCAATCTAGTGTGCCTCATCTTTCTTGATTTCCTCTACATGGTTAGTCATAGAACAACTAGAGGAAACCAAGGCATTTCGATCATCGCAACACGGGAGAGCAAGCATATCATCACATACACTTGTCATGGAATTCTTAGAGAGTTTGATGACCTCTTCGTTGACATTATTGCATTAAAGGAGAAGGAGCTCAAAATCCTCTTTAAGTTTACAATGAGTAATTTCAATCTCTCCGTTTGAAGATCTGAAGTCTCTAAGTGATTGATGAGCCTTAGCAATTTCATGGTCAAGTTGTTCACTTTTAGCTTGCTCGTTAAGAAATAAATCATTATGTTTTTCAAAGCAAGCAAGAACATCCTGGAACCTTTTATAAGTGTTATTTTTAGCTCTATGAAGAGTTTTCCCAATCTCATAGAGATTTTGAGTCAAGTCATCATCATCATCCTCATCCTCATTATCACTAAGATAAGATGATACATGGTCGTTACCTCTTGCCATGAGGCACATGTGAACCAAAGGGGTTGATGATGATTCTTTTGGATAAGAGGGTTCTTCATCAATCTAGCGTGCCTCATCTTTCTTGATTTCCTCTACATGGTTAGTCATAGAACAACTAGAGGAAACCAAGGCATTTCGATCATGGCAACACGGGAGAGCAAGCATATCATCACATACACTTGTCAAGGAATTCTTAGGTGATATGCATGGCCTATCAACACAATAATGTATACTATTTGTTGTGCTAGATATGCTCAAGTCCATAGAAGATATATCACTAGCATCTATACAAGCAAGATCATCAATAATGATCTTAACACCATCATCACAAGATATTTCTTCACTCACCATGTCATTACCTTGTGGCACACCACATGTTAATGAAGTGGAATATGGTGAAGTGTCTAAGTAATCGGAGGTGGAAGCAATAGAGAGCTCTTCATGACATAAAAATGTGGATAGCTCCTCCATTAACTCCTACCAAAGACGATTGTCTTCATCAAGATTGGACCCACCATATATTTCCTCAAGTTTGGTCCAAGCCTCATGAGCCGACTTATAAGCTGAGATTGACTTAAACACTTCATATAGATTGATGAATGGCAAGAGAAGCATCACAATCAAGAATCATATCCTCGATAGATGGAGAAGGACCATCCTTTGCAATAGAAATTCCTACAAGAATAATTCGCAAAGTGATACGTCTCCAACGTATCTATAATTTTTGATTGTTCCATGTTGTTATATTATCAATCTTGGATGTTTTATAATCATTTTATAGTCATTTTATATCATTTTTTGGTACTAACCTATTGACATAGTGCCAAGTGCTAGTTGCTGTTTTCTGCATGTTTTTTACATCGCAGGAAATCAATAACAAACGGAGTCCAAACGTAGCGAAACTTTTTGGAGATTTTTTTTGAACCAGAAGACATCCAGTGGGCCGAAGAAGCGCCTGGGGGTGCTCCAAGGGGAGCATAACCCACCAGGGCGCGCCAGGAGGCCCAAGCGCGCCCTGGTGGGTTGTGCCCACCTCGGGTGCCCCCTGAACCGACTCTTTGCTCTATAAATACCCCAATATTCCAAAAACCCTAGGGGAGTCGACGAAAATCAATTCCAGTCGCCGCAGAGGCCAGAACCACCAGATCCAATCTAGACAACATCACGGAGGGGTTCACCACTTCCAATGGTGCCTCTCCGTTGATGCGTGAGTAGTTCTTTGTAGACCTTCGGGGCCGTAGTTAGTATCTAGATGGCTTCCTCTCTCTCATTTCATTCTGAATACGATGGTCTCTTGGAGATCCATATGATGTAACTCTTTTTGCGGTGTGTTTGTTGGGATTGGATGAACTTTGAGTTTATTATCAGATCTATATTTTTAAATCCATGAAAGTTATTTGAGTTTCTTTTATCTCTAATATGCATGATTGCTTATAGTCTCGTATTTCTTCTCTGGTATTTGGGTTTTGTTTGGCCAACTTGATCTATTTATCTTGCAAT
This sequence comes from Triticum aestivum, assembly GCF_018294505.1. Classification (NCBI taxonomy): domain Eukaryota; kingdom Viridiplantae; phylum Streptophyta; class Magnoliopsida; order Poales; family Poaceae; genus Triticum; species Triticum aestivum. Next base: position 252,123,246 of record NC_057814.1, on the reverse strand, counting down.
GGGAAGAGGTGCTTTGTAGTGGGTTCGATCTTACGGTGCTTGATCCCAGTGACAGAAGGGGAACTGACACGTATATATCGTTGCTACTAAGGACAAACGATGGGGTCTATTTCCACATAAATAGATCTTGTCTACATCATGTCATTGTTCTTATTGCATTACTCCGTTTCTCCATGACCTTAACACACTAGATGCATGCTGGATAGTGGTCGATGTGTGGAGTAATAGTAGTAGATGCAGGCAGGAGTTGGTCTACTAATCTTGGACGTGATGCCTATATAATGATCATTGCCTGGATATCGTCATGATTATTTGAAGCTCTATCAATTGCCCAACAGTAATTTGTTTACCCACCGTTTTCTATTTTCTCGAGAGAAGCCACTAGTGAAACCTACGGCCCCCGGGTCTCTTTCTCATGTTATTTGCCTTTGCGATATACTTTTCCTTTGCTTCTATTTTTAGATCTATTAAACCAAAAATACAAAAATACCTTGCTGCACATTATTTTATTTGGCGTTTGATCTATCAATCTACTACAATATATTCACGTCTGTTTGCCTACCTTTGGGCGCCGCTACCCGAAAGGGATTGACAACCCCTTTTACACGTCGGGTTGCGAGTATTTGTTATTTGTGTGCAGGGGCTGTTTACGTTGTGTTGCTTGGTTCTCCTACTGGTTCAATAACCTTGGTCTCATCACTGAGGGAAATACCTACCGCTGTTGTGCTGCATCATCCCTTCCTCTTTGGGGAAATACCGACGGAGCTTCAAGCCGCATCAAAAGGAATTACTGGCGCCATTGCCGGGGAGAATCTTCAACATATACCAGGTTCCTAATCACAAATCTCATCTCCTCGCAATTTACATTATTTGCCATTTTCCTCTCGTTTTCCTCTCCCCCACTTCACAAAAATTTGTCGTTTTATTCGCCCTTTTTTTCGTTCGCCGTTTTATCGTCAGATCTATCATTTGCTTGCAATCATGAGTGATTTCGGTATGGCACCAACAGATGATGGCCTAACTCCTAAGATTGGACGTACGGGCAATCTGGATGCTAAAATTTTTATCTTGGGGCAAGGGAATGTTATGGGAAAAGAGCGTATCCAAGAATTTTTCAATTGTGTTGGGAATTTAAGTCTTGATGTTGCTCCTAGACTTAGAACTACTATATCTTATGCGGATGCTATTTCAGCACTAGTTCTGAAACTTGAAAGTAAATTTATCCATACTCATCCTACTTTGCAAATATTGTTTTTTGAGCTTCCCATTATAAAGAATCCTAAAGCTAAAAAGTTGGCCACTCTCGTATTTGACTACATACTACGGGAAGCTAGGGAAATCTTTGATTTTTATGGTATGAATCGTGAAAAGCCCGTGATAGATGAAATTCTTTACAATAGTGACTATGCGTTAAGACATTTACTTGGGGAACAAATTTTTTTATGATAATCTTAAGAAGGAAGTCCCCATTCTAGATGTAATCCAACAAGTTTTCAATAATTTCAATCAACATTACTCTTGGATTGTTGCCGGAAATCAACGCGGTTATGATAATGGGCAAATTAATAGTGCTAAAGTTTCTATGGACAATATGTTTTATGTTTTTTTACAAAGCCTCATGATGAAAACCCTTCTAAGGAAATCAACAAGAAAGATGACGAAACTTAGATCCTTGCTTTATGCCTAGCTAAGGGCATAAAACTATAACGTTTGTTGGGAGGCAACCCAATGAATAAAATTTATTTTTTGCTTTGTGCTTTCTGTTCTTGAGTGTTTTCATGCTATTGTTATGATTGTGTTCTTTCTGTTTTATTTAGTGTTTGTGCCAAGTAAAGCCTTTAGGATCTTCTTGGGTGATAGTTGTTTGATCTTGCTGAAAAAACAGAAACTTTCCTATCCAGAGTTACAATTGTTTAAAATCATAGAAACATGATAAAATCCTGATTTGTTTACAGTTGATTGATATACAAATTGCACAGGCCTTCTGTCGTGGAATTGTCACGGCAGATGTCCTTGGGCTAGGACTTAGTCGTGGAGCCATCGCAACTAGGAAGCTTGAAGGGGTTATGCGGGACAAGGAACACGAGGGTTTATACTGGTTCGGCCCCTTACGGTGAAGGTAAAAGCCTACGTCCAGTTCGAGGTGTTATTGATTAGGGTTACGATCACCAGGGAGCTAAACAGCTATGCCCGGCTCTCGGAGAGATCGTTGTCGCCCTTAAACCGCTGCCGGGTCGTCCCTTTATATAGGGAGGCTGACGCCCAGCAGCCCTTAGAGTCCCGGCCGGCTGATAAGAGTGTCCGGCTCGGACTCTAAACAATACCTGCCTTACACTACAAGTTCTATTATAACAATAAAGATTGTACTACGAGCTTTAAGCCATCGCCGGGTCTCAGCCCATCTCTGGCCCATTATCTGAAATTTAGCTCCGGGCTTCTGGCAATGACCCTTAGTGTAACCCGGCCCTCCTGGCGGGTGACTCCTAGGTCTATATCCTCAACATTAGGCCCCAGATTGACTTGAGCCGGCTCGTGTCAATCTTCAGCTCTGCAGACGGAAAAAATCTCCGGCTTACCATTCATGTGAAGATCATAACCCGGAGTGACGTCATCCTCTGGACTCCGGATAATCCGCCGTGACGTCATCCTCCATTAAGTCCGTTTTTTACTCCGCCAGATCCACAACGGATCTTTGCTTTTACTGTCCTTCCGAGAATCGAGGCGCCGTGAGGGGGAGATAACCACGCCGTGGCCTCCTTGAATCCCGCGCCCACTTATGACTCGGCCTTATAAATAGGCCGGCCCAGCACTTTCTTCTCACACTCTCCCTCTTCCTCCTCGTGCCATCGCTCCTCTGCTCGAGCTCCGTCACTGCCGCCGCCGTCGCGCCCCTAGTCTTCATCAACCCGGCCGCTGCATCACCCTGATTCAGACCAGACTCACGGTGGCGACCTCCGCTCCTTCCAACTCCGGTAAGTCTTCTTCGCTCTGCCAGATAGATCTACTCGTAGGGTTCATCTTGTGTTCTTCGTGTTCTTCCCCATTGCCGCAAACCTCCGTACTTCTTATAGTCACCACACTTAGTTGATTTGTAACCTCATCTAGAGTCAGTGCGGTAGATGTTTGAAATCCGTTTCTTCTGCAAAGAACCTTCTTTTTACTGCATAAGAACTATGCTCCACCTCAAGAACTTCTCCTGCCTCTGTTTTTAGGTCTAGAAAAGTTTCATTTCACCCGACCATTTTGATCCAAAAAAGTTACTGCAATATGTGAAATCTGTTTTACCACACTTAGTAAAAAACTGCAGCCCTTGAACCTTGGCGGCTTACACTTCCGACTTAAAGAATACACGCGCCGAAAAACTTTCCGGTTTAAAGAGAAACATGCTCTGTCAACTCTTCCGGCTTAACTGTAGTAAACCGTAGATGATCAACTTATCCTGAAAGCCCCGATGGCTTAGATAACCCATCGTATCAATATATATCATTAGTCCCCTTCATAAGTCGTCATTGTAGCTTGAATAATAAACTCCGGCTCATAATTAACCCGGACACCTTTCTCTTTATCATAGAACCACCAACCGTCACCATGCCTCCCAAGGCTCCCATCACTTGCAACTGGATGAGATCCAACGTCACTGATGAAACCCTGGCCAACTTTGTTAAGTCCGGATATCTGCCCAGGAAGGAAGTGATGTCCTACCGTGCCCCTGATCCGTCAGAAGAAAGACCACAGCCGAGGGACGGGGAAGTAGTGATCTTTGCGGACCATATGAGCCGGGGCTTCGCACCGCCCGGCTCAAAATTCTTCCGGGATGTGCTCAACTTCTTTGACCTTCGACCTCAGGATATAGGACCCAATTCCATATCCAACATCTGCAACTTCCAAGTCTTTTGTGAAGTATATCTTGGAGAAGAGCCGAGTCTGCTGCTCTTCAGAGAGCTGTTCTATTTAAACCGCCAGAATGAGTGTGCCAACGGGCCAAGTCTAGAGTTAGGCGGCATCTCCATCCAGCGACGTAGGGACTGTCTGTTCCCTTACGCAGAACCGCCGAGCCACCCTAAGGACTGGAACCTGACTTGGTTCTACTATCAAGATACATCCCCGGCTGACGAGAATCCGCTGCCCGGTTTTCGCCCAACACGCCTGGAGCCGACTCATCCTCTCTCCGACAAACTGACTGCCGCGGAACGCCAGCCCCTGCTTCCAACGATCAACAAGATCAAGGCCCTGCTAGGCAACGGTCTGAACGGAATTGATCTAGTCCGGGTCTGGATCTCATGGCGGGTGATCCCGTTGAGCCGCCGCCCTGGCTTAATGTGTGAGTACACCGGGCGAAAGGATGACCCACAGAGGCACAGTCGCAATGATCTTCCAGAAGACGTTGCTGAAGAAGAGACCAAGGCTCTGTTAAACGAGAGCCTGGCAGACTGTGGAAAAACCGGGCTAGCCCCGTTCTGCAAGACCAATCCAGCCCCAGCGGTAAGCCGCTGACTTTAACCTTTCAACTTGTTTGGTATGTCACCTTGCTTTGAACCATTTCAGGAATCCATTACTGTATTTCTCAGGCTGATGATAAATTCTGGCGGGTCAAGTATGACCATGAGGCGGCCAAGAAGGCCAGGAAGGCGAAAAAGGCCGCCAAGAAAGCCGCCCCTCGCAAGAAGGGCAGCAGACCCACTGCTTCGGAACTAATGCAGTTAAGCGATAGCTCCGAGTCAGAGGTAACCCTTAAACCTTTTAAATTCTTGCTATAAATGTTGTCTGATGCTGTCCGCCTTATCAACACTTGCTTATTGACAGGATGACACCGGCGCCAGTAACCCGGTGGTCGAAGAGGTAACATCACTTTCCTCCGGCTCGGAGCCTTTACCACAGCTGAAAGTCCGAAGGGTAACCCGGAAAGTAAACTTTTCCCATCCATTAGCTCACCGAGACCCTCAATTTCTTTTGAAACAGCAGGTTCACGAGAGCCGGCGCCACACCCGGGCCCGCAAGGACACCGACCTCTCCACCGGGTTACCCGACGCAACGAGGAAACGCCGCACAGAGGTTTTTTCTCACCTGTACCCTTTTCATCCGTTGGCGGGTGTCATCCGTCAGCCACTCAACTCTTCTGACTCCAATTACCAGGAGACCTCCCCCTCTTCGGGTGACTCCATGCAGTCAAGTCTGCCGGCCTTCAAGACTGCCCCCGGGTAATAACAATCTTCTTACATTATCTGTCTGCACTTACCCTTTGTATGCCTAACACTTCTGCCTTTTCAGTGCCCAGGCAAAGCTCACCAAAAGAGCAAAGAAGACAAGGTCAGCCGGAGTGCCAGACTTGCCTGAGCCGGAGACGACGGCTCAAGAGCCGCCAGCCGCCTCCGCCCCCGAAGCCACCATTCCCATGGACACGGCGCCTGAAGCCCCTGCCCCGAGCACCAAGAGAACAACCGAAGCATCAGCTAACCCGGAGGCGTCCGGCTCAGCCCCACCAGCTAACGACCCGGACGTGGTAATTACCCGGACGGAGTATGTTGAGCCGGGGAGGCCGACCGCACTGGCCAAATGCTCTGCGAAGGGGGAGTTGCTGCAACCCCATTGGGTGAATCTGGATCTCTCCAGCTAAACCGATTTAAGCATTGGAGAGCTTGTCTCAGGCTATATCAGCCAGGTTCACAAGAGCCGAGACGCCGAGATCGCCATGGTCAGCCAGATCCAACAGAAATCTGAGGTAACCTTCTACTGTTTTCTTATTTCTGCATAGTGATCCTTGTCATTCTAGCCCCCAAGTCTAGGACTTATACTTGAACATGTCGTAGACTTTAAATTCCGGCTTACTGAACTGAGCCGGCCGTACATAAATAGATACGTTCAATATGCATTAGCCCCCAAGTGCCAAGTGTCTTTGCTTGGAAAGCGCTTGGGACTTTATAGAATGACTGTTAATAACCCGGAAATATATGTAGGCTGTTGGCAAGAAATTAGAGTCGGACCTGGCGGATCTCAAGAGCCGGCTGAAGGCACAAGAGATGGAGACCCGGAAGGCAAATGCCAAGTTTGTCTCCAGCATCGCCGCTCAGGAGAAGTTGAAGACTGAATTCGACGCTGAGCGGAAGGCCTGGGCTGAGGAGAAAGCTGCACTGGTGACCCGGGTAGAACAGGCGGAGAAGGCCCTTACTGAGAAGACCGCTGAGCTCTCCGGTCTAAAGTGCCAAGTGTCCCAAATGGTAGCTGCCATCTTCGGTAAGTCGCCTCACCGGCTTTCATTCACGTTGGAATGTTTACATCTCTTAACTCATCCTTATCATCGGGTCATCTGATGTTGTTAAACAGGTTCCAGAAGCGCCAACTTGAACCAGAGCGTGGTCACCAAGTTAAAGGCCGTGTACACCCTGGTGGAACAGCTCTACACCGGGTCACAGCGGGCTTTAGCTGTGGTGGCCCTGTCGAATGAAGTGCCGACTCATCTGGCCGAAGTCCTGCGCCGGCTCGCAGCTCTGCCGCAGCGGATCCAGGAGCTACGACAAGCATCCGCGAGATCTGGAGCAATCGCCGCACTGAGCCGGGCCAAAGCCTTCTTGCCGGAGCTAGACCCGGCAGACATCGCCCTGGGTTACCCCAGCCTGAAAGAAGACGGCTCAGCGTTCAACCAGAAGGACTTCGCGGCTTGTGTGAAGGCTGTGCGCCCGGTGGCCACCATCATCGGGAACGACACCGATTTAACCAAGTATCATCCGGGATACAACGCGGAGAATCAGAGGATTCCAACCCCTCGCTATGAAGCTATCAATCTGATTCCTCCGGCTCGCCAGCACACCTTCGCCCCGGAGATTAACCCGGCCGGGTTAATTGACGAAGAAGCTCAGTTCGAAGCTCTCAGTGGCATCAACTGGAAGTCGTCGACCTTCGAAGCCTTGGGATCAGCCGGAGCAGAAGATGAGCCGGGGACTTCGACTCAGCAGGCGTCATAAACCGGCTAGCGGCTCACCAAACAACGCTCCACCCTTGGAACTTTGAAAGATTTTTGTAATAGAATAGGTGCAACAATTTATCTCTGCCGTGCCATCGTGCACGCAATGAATGCTGAAATCCTTTGAAGTCATTCTTTTTTTGATGCTCCTCTGGGTTATAATTATCCTTCGTGCTTCTCAACCTTTTAAAAAAGTACCTTTAATTATCTGCATAAGAAGGCAAACCGCAAGTCACAAGGCGGCTTACCGCCCTGAGAATCAGGTGTCTGAGATGGATAACCCGGAAATTCAAACCAAAAAGACTGGTCCTTCACTATATTCTGAACATAGTCGTGATAACACACTCAACAGCTTGTACGCATACTTCCGGGTTAAATAACCCGGGTAGCACGGTTATTATCTGAACTCGAATTTACTTGTCTTGATGCATCCATGATGCTCAACTAACAAGATAAACCAAAATTAAGCCGGCAAGTGAAACCCGGCAGTACATACTTTGACATGATCAGAGTAAACTTGTGGTAAAATGTAAAAATTTAAGGGCTTCCGGTTCGAATACGACCAGAACCTCGGTCCAAAGGGGTTAAGCTAAGATTCGGATACGATCATATAGCCCCCAGTGGGTTCGGCGATGCCAATCAAGAGGGTATCGACAGCTATGTTCTCTTGGGTTCGAATACGACCCATGTTTGAACAGGAAGCCCCCAAGTGATTCTGAAAATTGTTTAACGACGCTGATTCGAATACGATCCACGTCGGTTCTCAGAGGGGTTACACTATGACTCAAATATGACCAAAGGCCACCTCCCAATGAGCTCGGCACTTTGCCAATCAAATGGGTATCGACAGCTATGTTCTCTTTGGTTCGAATACGACCCATGTGTGAACAGGAAGCCCCCAAGTGACTTTATTGCTTACAGCTAGATTTGAAGATGATCATAAGCCGGATCTTCTGTAAGTCAGCATGTAAAAAACAACACACATACTTGGGAGAGAGCAAAGGATAGAGGTCCTACTTTATTGCTTTATCATAATATATACATGGCTGAGATAAATATGTACATCACAAGAGCTGGTAGCTCAAGTGTAGTAAGGCCGAAGCTGAGCTATGTTCCATGGCCGACGGGTCTCCTCCTCAGATTTACGCGAATCCTTATGCTCCCGGATATCAATGAGGTAATATGACCCGTTGTGCAAGTTCTTACTGACCACAAAAGGCCCTTCCCAAGGTGGGGATAACTTGTGCGCATCCGTTTGATCCTGGATGAGCCGGAGCACCAGGTCGCCTTCCTGAAAGACCCGTGACTTGACCCGGCGGCTATGATAACGGCGCAGGTCTTGTTGGTAAATCGCTGAACGGGCGGCTGCCACATCACGCTGTTCGTCCAACAAGTCCAGAGCATCTTGGCGCGCCTATTCATTATCCGTCTCAACATAAGCCGCCACACGAGGTGAATCATGACGGATGTCGCTGGGGAGAACTGCTTCTGCTCCATAAACCATGAAGAAAGGCGTGAAGCCTGTAGACCTGTTAGGAGTAGTGTTGATGCTCCATAAAACGGAGGGCAATTCCTCCACCCAACAACCCGGCGTCCATTGCAAAGGGACCAAGAGCCGGGGTTTAATGCCCTTCAGAATCTCCTGGTTAGCTCTCTCAGCTTGACCATTGGATTGGGGGTGTGCCACTGAAGAGACATCAAGCCGGATATGCTCTCTTTGACAAAACTCCTCCATAGCGCCTTTGGACAGATTAGTGCCATTGTCTGTTATGATGCTGTGTGGAAAGCCGAAGCGGAAGATCACCTTTTTCATAAATTGAACCGCCGTGGCTGCATCACACTTGCTAACTGGCTCAGCTTCCACCCACTTCGTGAATTTGTCCACTGCCACCAAGAGGTGGGTCTTCTTATCCTTGGACCGTTTAAAAGGCCCGACCATATCAAGCCCCCAGACCGCAAAGGGCCAAGTGATCGGGATCATCCTCAATTCCTGAGCTGGCACATGAGCCCGTCGGGAGAACCTTTGGCAGCCATCACATTTACTAACCAAGTCCTCTGCATCAGCGTGAGCCGTCAGCCAATAAAAACCATGACGGAAAGCCTTGGCCACAAGAGATTTTCAACCGGCATGATGGCCACAATCCCCTTCATGGATCTCGCGCAAGATCTCTTGACCTTCCTCAGGGGAGATACAACGCTGGAATGCCCCTGAAATACTGCGATGATGCAACTCGCCATCGATAACAATCATTGACTTAGCCCGCCGGGTTATTTGCCTGGCCAGAATTTCATCCTCAGGCAACTCTCCCCGGGTTATATAAGCCAGATATGGCATTGTCCAGTCTGGTATGATATGCAGAGCCGCCACCAGTCGTGCCTCCGGGTCAGGGATAGCCAAGTCCTCCTCTGTAGGCAACTTAACCGAAGGGTTATATAGGACATCCAGGAAAGTGTTAGGCGGCACCGGCTTTCGCTGAGAGCCGAGCCGGCTTAAAGCATCAGCCGCCTCATTCTTCCTGCGGTCAATGTGCTCCACTTGATATCCCTGAAAGTGCCCGGCAATGGCATCAACCTCGTGGCGATAAGCCGCCATTAGAGGATCCTTAGAATCTCAGGTGCCTGATACTTGTTGAGCCACCAAGTCTGAGTCACCAAAACACCTCACCCGGCTTAAGCTCATCTCCTTAGCCACCCGAAGACCGTGGAGCAAAGCCTCGTATTCAGCCGCATTGTTAGTGCAAGGAAACATCAACCGTAGCACATAATGGAACTTGTCACCTTTAGGGGAAGCCAAGACAACACCAGCCCCCGAGCCCTCCAGCTGCCTGGACCCATCAAAGTGAATAGTCCAATAAGTGTTATCCGGCTTTTGCTCGGGTACTTGTGACTCTGTCCAATCATTGATGAAATCCACCAAGGCCTGAGACTTGACAGCAGTGCGTGGCACATATTTAAGATCATGAGGTCCAAGTTCTATAGCCCACTTAGCAATTCTCCCTGTAGCCTCTCTGTTTTGGATAATATCACCAAGAGGGGCGGAACTGACCACAGTGATGGGATGACCCTGAAAATAATGCTTAAGCTTCCGGCTCGCCATAAACACCCCATACACAAGCTTCTGCCAATGTGGATACCTCTGCTTGGACTCAATGAGCACCTCACTGATATAATAAACCGGCCGCTGAACCGGATGCTCCTTACCCGCCTCCTTGCGCTCCACCACAATAGCCACGCTGACGGCTCGTGCGTTTGCTGCCACATACAGTAGCAAGGGCTCCTTATCAACCGGAGCAGCAAGGACAGGGGGCTCTGCCAGTTGCTTTTTCAAATCCTCAAAAGCGGTATTAGCTGCATCATTCCAAATGAAGTTGTTAGTTTTCTTCATCAACTGATATAAGGGCATAGCCTTCTCACCAAAACGACTTATAAACCGGCTTAAAGCAGCGATGCGACCCGCCAAACGTTGAACGTCATTTACGCACGCCGGCCTAGCCAATGAAGTGATGGCCTTGATCTTCTCCGGGTTAGCCTCAATGCCTCTGTCAGAAACCAAGAAACCCAATAGTTTGCCTGCAGGAACACCAAAAACACATTTGGCCGGGTTAAGCATCATCTTATAGACCCGGAGATTGTCGAAGGTTTCCCTTAAGTCATCTATCAGGGTTTCCTCCTTGATGGATTTAACCACAATGTCGTCCACATAAGCGTGAACATTGCGCCCGATCTGTTTATGAAGACAATTCTGCACACAACGCTGGTAAGTCGCCTGTGCACACTTGAGTCCAAAGGGCATAGATACATAGCAGAAGGCTCCAAAGGGAGTGATGAACGCCGTCTTCTCCTGGTCCTTCACTGCCATCTTAATCTGATGATACCCGGAATAAGCATCCAAGAAACTTAAGCGTGCACAACCTGCCGTAGCATCAATGATCTGATCGATACGGGGGAGAGCAAAAGGATCAGCCGGACACGCCTTGTTCAAATCCGTGTAATCCACACACATCCGCCAGGTGCCGTTCTTTTTAAGTACAAGCACCGGGTTAGCCAACCACTCTGGATGAAGAACCTCAACAATGAACCCGGCCGCCAAAAGCCGGGCCACTTCTTCACCAATAGCCTTCCGCCTCTCTTCATTAAACCGTCGAAGGAACTGTCTGACCGGCTTAAATTTTGGATCAACATTGAGAGTGTGCTCAGCGAGTTCTCTAGGTACACCTGGCATGTCAGAAGGTTTCCATGCAAAGATGTCCCTATTCTCACGGATGAACTCGATGAGCGCGCCTTCCTATTTCGGGTCCAGATTTGCACTGATGCTGAACTGCTGAGACGAGTCACCTGGAACAAAATCAACAAGTTTAGTCTCATCAGCTGATTTAAACTTCATTGCTGGTTCATTCTCCGTGGTCGGCTTTTTCAGAGAGGTCATATCTGTTGGGTCAACATTGTCTTTATAAAATTTCAACTCTTCTGTGGCACAAACAGACTTTGCATAAGCCGCATCACCTTCCTCACACTCCAGAGCCACTTTCCGGCTGCCGTGAACCGTAATGGTCCCGTTGTGACCCGGCATCTTGAGTTGTAAGTACACATAACACGGCCGTGCCATGAACTTGGCGTAAGCCGGCCGTCCGAATATAGCATGGTATGGACTTCTTATTTTGACCACCTCAAAGGTCAACTTTTCCACCCTGTAGTTGTTCTCATCACCGAAGGCCACTTCCAGTTCGATCTTGCCGACTGGATAAGCCGATTTACCGGGTACCACACCATGGAAGATAGTATTTGACTGGCTGAGGTTCTTATCAACTAGCCCCATACGACGGAAAGTCTCATAATAGAGGATGTTGATGCTGCTGCCTCCATCCATGAGTACCTTTGTGAACTTATAGCCTCCCACTTGAGGAGCCACCACTAAGGCCAGGTGGCCCGGGTTATCCACCCGGGGAGGGTGATCCTCCCTACTCCACACTATGGGCTGCTCCGACCACCGTAAGTAGCGTGGAACTGCGGGCGCGACAGCATTAACAGCCCTCTTGTGAAGCTTTTCGTCTCGTTTGCACAAACTAGTGATGAACACGTGATATTGTCCACCGCTAAGCTGCTTTGGGTTGGTCTGATAGCCCCCCTGTTGCTGTTGATGACCCTGACCAGACTGTTGATTAAAGCCCCCTTGACCGTTCTGAGGACCGGAATTTGACCCGCCGCCCGGGCCATGAAAGCCGCCAGCGCCTGAGCCGCCGCCCGGGCCATTGTAGTTTTTAAATGCCTTCATGATAGCACAATCCTTCCACAGGTGAGTCGCTGGCTTCTCTCTAGAGCCGTGTCTCGGACAAGGTTCATTCAACAGCTGCTCCAGAGAAGGTCCTGACCCACCGCCTCGGGGAGGGGGCCTCCCCTTGCGTCGCTGGTTATTGCCTTGGGCGTTGGCTACGAACTCCAGGCTGCCATCGGCCTTGCGCTTGCCTCCTCCTTGATTCCCCGGGTTAAACTGAGGACCCTTGCCATTGCCGTTCTTCTTTCCCTTCCCTGTCCTTTCATCGTCTGAAGGGGGATCCTTGGTACCATCAGAATCAGCGTACTTGACAAGAGCCGCCATTAGTGTACCCATATCCGTGCAGTCGCGTTTAAGCCGCCCAAGTTTCATCTTTAGGGGCACAAAACGACAGTTCTGTTCTAACATCAAGACTGCAGAGCCGGCGTCCATCTTATCTGATGAATGTATGATCTCCTTGACCCGGCGAACCCAATGGGTCGTGGATTCACCCTCCTGCTGCTTACAGTTAGTCAAATCCACAATTGACATAGACTGCCTACAGGTATCCTTGAAGTTTTGAATGAACCGGGCCTTCAGCTCAGCCCAAGACCCAATGGAGTTCGGTGGCAGCCCTTTTAACCACGTGCGGGCAGTTCCATCTAACATCATGGTGAAATATTTGGCCATGGCCGCCTCGCTGACCTCTAGCAGTTCCATAGCCATCTCATAACTCTCAATCCAGGCCGCAGGCTGTAAGTCAGCTGTATAGTTAGGCACCTTCCTAGGGCCCTTGAAATCCTTAGGTAGACGTTCATTACGGATGGCCGGCACCAAACAAGGGACACCCCCGGTCCTGGTAGAAACACCCACATCAACGGACGCCGTTGGATAAGCCGGGGGGGTCTGATAAGCCGTCAATTGCGGCACCTGCTCCGCCTCTTGCCGTGCTTGGTCTGCTGCGTAGAAGGCTCCAACATGAGCCGGGCCATGGCCAGGCGGTGGGTCATGGCGTCGGACATTACTTGAGCCGGTTGCTGAGACCATGTGCCGGCTGTAACTCGGGCTCTGGCCTGGGCGAGGAGTTGAGTGGATCCTGTCCCGGCTGTAGGAGTACGCCTCTTGCTGTGCTAGAGCCGTCTGCAGGAGTTCCTTGACCCGGCGGGTTTCGACGGCTACCGGAGAATTGCCGTCAACGGGAAGAGCCGCCAGTCGTGCTGCCGCAGCTACCATGTTCTCCAGCGGGTTATCGTAATGACCCGGGGGTATTGGCACATACTGAGGCGGGGCAGGGGGCACCTGGGGAGGCCCCATTACTAGTGGCTGAATGAGGGGTCCCGACCCGGGCGCAATGACCCCTGGTGGGTTACTGGATCCCGCACCCGGCGTGTTGAAGAGATTGCGCGGATCGTAAACCGGCGGGAGTCGAGACTGGGCCTTCTGATGCCTCCTTCTCATGACCTCGTTGGTCGCGTTCTGATCCATCGTGAGTTGGAAGGACTGCGCCTGAATCAACTGAGTCCGGGCGTCGAGAGCCGCCCGCTCCGTCGCCAGCCTGATCCCTTCTGCTGCAAGATCCTCTTTAGCTTTCATCAGATCCAATTTTAACTGCGCCACCTCCGCGTCATGCTGGGCTTGATCTGCCGGGTCAACCGTGGCAGTTAATAGGGCCGTCATCTTATCTGTGAGATCCATCAGCACCTGAGCCGGGGAAGGCTCCGGGTTTTCTGATCCGGTAGTGGGGTTCTGAACAGGCTGCGCACCAGCCATAAAAACTCCGACCTGGCTTGGCGGCTCAAAAAGGTCCAGAATACTGTTGCCATCGGAATAACTCATGAGCCCGCCATCCTGAAGTTGGTACAACGAGTTTGACTCATCAGCGGCCGACTCGCCGTCAGAGCCGGCGGCCGCCTCATCCCCAGACCCAGATGGATCGGAGGGCCTTCCATGGATGCATCCCACAAAAGCGCGCTTTAAGGCAGGCCGGGCCCGGGCGGGTCGTGCGCGCTGAGCCGTTTCGACGAGATCGGCGCAGAGATCCGGCTCGGGGCCCGGCTCACCAACCTTGCCAATGAAGACATGAATTCCGCCAAAGGGGACCCGGTACCCGTACTCTACTGAGCCGGCGTCGGGGCCCCAGTCCGCATCGTCGATGTAGAGCTTGCCGCGACGACTCTTGGTCATCTGGCCCACAGCGTATCCCTTGAGCCCTTCGAAGCTGCCCTTCAAGAACTCAAATCCACCGTGCGCCGGCCCCACGGTGGGCGCCAACTGTCGTGGAATTGTCACGGCAGATGTCCTTGGGCTAGGACTTAGTCGTGGAGCCATCGCAACTAGGAAGCTTGAAGGGGTTATGCGGGACAAGGAACACGAGGGTTTATACTGGTTCGGCCCCTTACGGTGAAGGTAAAAGCCTACGTCCAGTTGGAGGTGTTATTGATTAGGGTTACGATCGCCAGGGAGCTAAACAGCTATGCCCGGCTCTCGGAGAGATCGTTGTCGCCCTTAAACCGCTGTCGGGTCGTCCCTTTATATAGGGAGGTTGACGCCCAGCAGCCCTTGGAGTCCCGGCCGGCTGATAAGAGTGTCCGGCTCGGACTCTAAACAATACCTGCCTTACACTACAAGTTCTATTATAACAATAAAGATTGTACTACGAGCTTTAAGCCATCGCCGGGTCTCAGCCCATCTCTGGCCCATTATCTGAAATTTAGCTCCGGGCTTCTGGCAATGACCCTTAGTGTAACCCGGCCCTCCTGGCGGGTGACTCCCAGGTCTATATCCTCAACACCTTCCTAATTTTGCAGAATTTTTGGAGTTACAGAAGTATTCGAAATATTCAGATTACTACAGACTGTTCTGTTTTTGACAGATTCTGTTTTCTTTGCATTGTGTGCTTGTTTTGATGATTCTATGGTTTTCTTTGATGAGTTTTTGCCATAGAAAAGTTGGAATACAGTAGATATAATGCAAGAATAAAATATGAATTGGTTTGATACAACACTTATAGTAGTGATTTGCTTTCTTATACTAACGGATCTCATGAAGGTTTTGTTGAGTTTTGTGTAATTGAAGTTTTCAAGTTTTGGGTTATCTTACGATGGATGAAGGAATAAGGAGTAAGAAGAGCCTAAGCTTGGGGATGCCCCGGCATCCAAGCTATTATCCAAAGAGAGAAAGCAACTAAGCTTGGGGATGCCCCGAGTGGCATCCCCTCTTTCTTCCAACGACCATCGGTATTTTACTCGAAGCTATATTTTTATTCGTCACATACTATGTGTTTTGCTTGGAGCGTCTTGTATGATATGAGTCTTTGCTTGTTTTATTTTGTGTTTAAATCTTGATTCCTTGCTGGACACACCTATTTGAGAGAGCCAAAATTATGCCATGATTTGATAGAATTGCTCTCTATGCTTCACTTAAAATTTTATGAACTATGGATTTGCTCTAGTGCTTCAGTTATATCTTTTTGAGCACAGTGTGCTTTATTATTTTTGAAGAAATGATCTCTTGCTTCACTTAGATTTATTTGAGAGTTACTAAAATTTTCATGAAATTCTCTCTTGCTTCACTTAAATTAATTTGAGAGAAAGAAGTATTATGCTCATGATCTTCACTTATATTTGTTTGAGCTTATCAAAAGCAACACATGAAAATTAGTCCCGAAGTGATAGATATCCAAGAAGGATATAATAAAAACTTTCATGAAGATCATTGGACAAAATATACTTGATTCTTAGTAATAGTTTTGAGATATGATGATGTGATATATGAGTCATGTTGATGAGTAATTATGCTTTAGTAAGAATATTGGTGTTAAGGTTTGTGATTCCCTATGCAAGCACGAAAGTCAATAGTCATGCAATGAAATTATATCCTACTTGTGGTGGATTATTAGGTGTTAATTATGCTTAATGCTCGCTTATGAGATTATTCGTTTCTTGGTTGGTCGCTTCTCAATCTTTTGCTAGCCTTCATTTTGCACTAAGTATGATCAATACTTGTGCATCCAAAAACCTTTAAACAAGTTTTTCCACATGAGTCCTGTAGCGACCCAACCTCAGACGGTCAAGTCTCTGTGCTTAAGTGTCATCCCTGGATCGGTATGCTGACACACACAGTACTCGAGGATTTATAACAGAGGTAAATCACATGTATAAATAACGTAAATACCATTACCTCAATCCAAATAGCGGAAGTAACAACAAGGTTGTGGATTCCCATCAACACCAACGGCAAAGTTGAGTGTAGAAATCGTAACCCTAACGTATCACTTACTCGTCGTAAGAATCCTACAACATGAGACGTTGCAGCCACAAAGGGTCAGTACATTGAATGTACTGGCAAATTCACACCATAGGATAATGATGAATAATAACTATCACTATATGCATATTTGGCTGGTGGAAAAGCTCTATGGTTAACATGTTTTTGCGAAAAGCCAATTTTTTCGTACTTCAAAGGAATATATTTTATTTAACTACAAAGTTGGTTGATAAACATTGAGAAGGTTCCTCCAACTCAATCCCAAAATAATAATCATTAACCCAACAAATTATTTAAGTAGCATGATGAGATCAACATGATAATCCAAGAACCAGATACTCAAAATGTCCATAACCGGGGACACGGCTAACCATGATTAGTTTGTACACTCTGTAGAGGTTTGCGCACTTTTCCCCACAAGACTCGATCGCCTCCGCTTGATTTCTCGCACTACATGGTGTTTGAGAAACGGATGACCGAGACACGGTCTTTCAGAAATAATACTCTTTACTCCGGGTGGACAGTTACACCTACTTTCCCCTACATCTGCTAGCCCACCTCTTCAAGAGGTCATGTAACCTGCTCAACTATGCTAGAGCCCATAATAGCTTGTGGCTTCACACGGAAGTTTCTAGCATGAAAAATCTCATGATCCCTTTGAGTCTGGGTGGCGGTCCATAGGATGATCACACGGGTACTCCGGGATATCCAAAAATACAGGCAACACTGGTTTCTCCAGGTGCCTCAATCCACCGAGATGTAATTAAAGTAGCCACCTTAAGTTGAACCATTAATTAACAATCTCACATCTATTATGGAAAACTCTCAAACCCAATCCACGTCTACGAGCATAGCATAGCAATCTAAGCAAACGTAGAAGTAACTCCCAATTGTTTGATATAAACAGGGCAATAGGTACTACCTCATCTACTTCCCAAAACCCACATTTTAATCAGATCCTAATCATGCAATAGTTTGAGGCTTGATCTAATGCAATAAAACTGGGTGGTAAAGAGGTATGATCAAAGTGTGAACTTGCCTGTACTGCTGATGAAGATGATTCGCACTCAAAACTCTTGATAGATCTACTCGTCACACTCCGGTCAATCTATCGTAAGCAAGCAATAGTAACCACACATAAGCAATCACTCAAAAGATCAGAAAGAACGAAGAACACGATTCAGAAAACATCAAAACCAAGCAAATAACTCTTGCAACATAAGACAATTTCTAACAGTACCAAAATTATGTGAATTTGGCCTTATCAGAACGTTTAGGTCAAGAGCTTTAATTTGCAAAAAGAATCAACTCAAACGGAGCTACGAAACTCAAATTACGATCAAACAAAGTTTGAATTAAAATCTGGTCTAAATCAAATTTTAAACTTTCAAAAACATGTTTGAGTTGGATTACTGGATAGAGGGGATCATAAAGAAGAAGTGGGCGTTGGTTTCGTTGGATTTGGACTAACGAGTAAAGAGTAATGATCGTTTGAAAAACAGGGATTAAACTGTAAAATGAAACAACCACAACTAGGTCCCTGGCAGAAAACTAAAATAAAAGAAAAATATTAAATAGCAAACGTTCGTTACCGATTGCTAACGAACGAAAACTGTTCACTGAAACTAACAAAATGGAAAACGTTCACTAACTAACAAGAACGAAACGGTTTACTTACGAAAAACCGATCTGGAGGATAAACGGACAAAACAAATAAAAATAAACCGGGCAGTTTTATCGGCTTTATCGGCTCGGGGCAAATAAACCGGCGGCGGCGGCAGTTTGGATCGGCGAGCTCCGGCGAGGCGGCTGCGCGGCGGCGGTGGCTGCGGGCGGCGGAGCGCGGCAGCAGTGAGCGGCTCGGGGCTGCCGCGTTCGACGGCGGTTGCTGCGGCGGTGGGAGGCGGCGGCGCAGATCCGGCGGGATGCGGCGGGGTGCGGCGAACGGCAGCAACAGCGGCGCGTTGCGGGAGAGAGAGAGAAAAGGAGGCGGGGCCGGGCGAAGTATATAAGGAGGGGGGCAGAGGCTTGCGTGAAGGAGGGGCAAGAGGAAGCCGGCGGTGACACGGAGGCGGTGGCGACGGCGTGGTGGCTCGGGACTCCGTCTCAAGCTCGGGGACGAGCGGCTGGGCTGCGGCCTGTTGGGCCAGCCCAGTTCGGCGGCGGAGAAGATTTTTTTTATAAAACATTTTCTCAGACAAATAAAAACAAAATAAAAAATATTATATAGGCATATAATATATCAAAATTTTCAGAAAAATATTTCCTACACAATGAACATTTTTGTCAAGTCAAATAAATTCTAGAAAAATTCAAATAATTCAAAGAGTGCTACTGCCCTACTAAAATCCAATAAAAATCATTTAAAAAATACCAAAATAATTTCAAATTTATTTCCCTCCAATTTTCTGATGTAGGGAATCATGTTACCCTATTTTCCATGTATTTTATTTTTGGAGAAAAATAATTCGAAATAAAAACCAAAATAACTCCAACTTGAAAATGATTTCAAAGGGGCGTTAAATTTGGTTTCTTTGAAACTTCCAACTCATATTTCATATGTTTTGAAGAAGTCATTTTATCTTCGCTCTTGAAAATCATTGAGTTGCATAAAGTTTCAGAATTGGAAATATTTTCAAATGAAATTCAAATATTTTCAACACCCCTTGTCATTTAAAAAATGGAAGAAGTCATGTCATCTTCTCTCCAGGGTTTTGTGGTGAAAAGAATTTGAATTCACGGAGATCATAAAAGCAAAAATGAAAGTTTGGGAAAGTCCTTTTATTCCCTCTCATTTAACTTTCAAAAAGTTTCGAATTTCACTCAATTTCACTCAATCAATCAAACAATCAATCAAATCTATCTATTTAATATAACATTCCAAAATTTAGAATTTTGGGATGTTACAGACCTACCACCCTTAAAATGAATCTCGTCCTCGAGATTCGGAGAGGCTAGAAAGAAATAGGTTAGGTTTGGGGCCTTCTCAAAATCCATCGATCATCACAGGGGGTCTGGGGTGCTACCACCCTTAGAAACATGGTTACAGTTCCATCAAAACTTATATACTCCATCCATTATTCTTGACAGTGTCGGTCTTCTCAGATTCTCGGGAAATTTTCCTTCTTTGGCTCTTCTGATAGTGGCATAATCTTTACCGCAATACTTATGTCCTTTCATCTTGGTAGGATTCTTCCGAGACTGGGTCTTCATAGCTGACAGGTTTGACGCCAAAACTAAACAACTATCGATCTCTCATGGTGGTCATCAATTTATGGTTTCTCCTGCAGGAAATGGGTCTGGGCTTCATTCTCACCGTATAACCTACGATTGGCAACAGCTGCCGTGTACAAGGGAAAATTCTTATACCATTCTAAGGTTTAAACAAGGTTTTGATCGTCGTCACTCTACTATAGGTAAGTCACTCAGATTTACCATCTCGTATAGCAAGGCGAATAATAAGAGTAAGTCGGTATGGTGACCAATCCATCCCGCACCCAAATCATTACCATTTATATGGTTTAGTGAATCTCGCATTCTAACACTCAGTCATCCTCACAAGCATTGCAGAATTTCTCTTGTCGACGAACCAAGTTCGGATAAATCCATAGATTCTGCAAGCCAAACAAACAACTATCGTTCCTTCACAACTCTCAGGTTTTGCGTTACTCCTATAAGATCGTCTATCGATAAAATCATAGCTTCTTCCAGGGTTTTTCCTTCAGCAAGAGTGTGCTTGCTTCTTGGCAGGTCCTGGGGCTTGTAGGTTATGGGCCCACCTCATCACTCGTAAACCTTGAACTCATCATCGGGGCAACTGATCCTTAATCCAACATCCAACTTCCTGGTATTCTTAAATCCATCCGGTTGTACCGTCTTCCTTCCTTCTATTGGCACCAAACTAGGACATGCTTTCTTAGACTCATCATGGAATTTCCATTGATCCATATTTCCAACATCATACCTCCTTTATATCCAATAGTAATTCATCTCTTCATCCTCGTGGGATATCCCACATACCGAGATAAAAACTTATACTTATGAAGTCCATACTCCACTTCGTGGAACATCATTATCCTTTCCAGGGTCAAGCGTCCTTACAGGGGAATATTGGCCATTTCTGCATGGCACTTCTTCAACTGGGAAACGTGAAACACATCATGAACTCCTGACAGTCCTTCGGGTGACTCCAACTTGTTGGCCACTTCTCCCATACGCTCCAAAACTCGGTATGGTCCTACAAATCTCGGGGCTAACTTTCCCTTAACTCCAAATCGTTTAATTCCTCGCAGAGGGGACACACGAAGACATGCTCTGTCTCCAATTTCATAGACTACCTCCTTGCGTTTTTGAGTGTGCATAACTCTTCTACCTGGACTGAGCTACCTACAGTCTATCTCGAATCAACTTAACATTCTCTTCTGACTCCTTGATCACATTTGGTCCAAACAACTGACGGTCTCCAACTTCATCCCACATCAACGGTGTCTGGCTCCTTGTTGGGGAACGTAGCAGAAATTCAAAATTTTCTATGCATCACCAAGATCAATCTATGGAGTAATCTAGCAACGAGGGGAAGGGGAGTGAATCTACATACCCTTGTAGATCGCGATGCGGAAGCGTTGCGAGAACGTGGATGAGGGAGTCGTACTCGTAGCGATTCAGATCGCGGTTGATTCCGATCTAAGCACCGAAGAACGGTGCCTCCGCGTTCAACACACGTGCAGCCCGGTGACGTCTCCCATGCCTTGATCCAGCAAGGAGAGAGGGAGAGGTTGGGGAAGACTCCATCCAGCAGCAGCACGACGGCGTGGTGGTGATGGAGGAGCGTGGCAATCCCGCAGGGCTTCGCCAAGCACCGCGGGAGAGGAGGAGGAGGGAGAGGGGTAGGGCTGCGCCGAAAGAGAGAGGTTCTCGTGTGTCTTGGGCAGCCCAAACCTCAACTATATATAGGGGGGGCTGCGGCCCCCTTAGGGTTTCTACCCCCAAGAGGAGGCGGCCAGCCCTAGATCCCATCAAGGGGGGCGGCCAAGGGGAAGAGAGGGGGGGCGCCCCACTAGATGGGCCCTAAGCCCCATCTGGACCTAGGGTTTGCCCCCTCCCACTCTCCCATGCGCCTTGGGCCTTGGTGGGGGGGGGCGCACCAGCCCACCTGGGGCTGGTCCCCTCCCACACTTGGCCCACGCAGCCTTCTGGGGCTGGTGGCCCCACTTGGTGGACCCCCGGGACCCTCCCGGTGGTCCCGGTACATTACCGATTTCACCCGAAACTTTTCCGGTGACCAAAACAGGACTTCCCATATATAAATATTTACGTCCGGAACATTCCGGAACTCCTCGTGACGTCCGGGATCTCATCCGGGACTCCGAACAACATTCGGTAACCACGTACATACTTTCCCTATAACCCTAGCGTCATCGAACCTTAAGCGTGTAGACCCTACGGGTTCTGGAACCATGCAGACATGACCGAGACGTTCTCCGGTCAATAACCAACAGTGGGATCTGGATACCCATGTTGGCTCCCACATGTTCCACGATGATCTCATCGGATGAACCACGATGTCGGGGATTCAATCAATCCCGTATGCAATTCCCTTTGTCCATCGGTATGTTACTTGCCCGAGATTCGATCGTCGGTATCCCTATACCTTGTTCAATCTCGTTACCGGCAAGTCTCTTTACTCGTTCCGTAACTCACATCATCCCGTGATCAACTCCTTGGTCACACTGTGCACATTATGATGATGTCCTACCGAGTGGGCCTAGAGATACCTCTCCGTTTATATGGAGTGACAAATCCCAGTCTCGATTCGTGCCAACCCAACAGACACTTTCGGAGATACCTGTAGTGCACCTTTATAGCCACCCAGTTACGTTGTGACGTTTGGTACACCCAAAGCATTCCTACGGTATTCGGGAGTTGCACAATCTCATGGTCTAAGGAAGTGATACTTGACATTAGAAAAGCTCTGAGCAAACGAACTACACGATCTTGTGCTAGGCTTAGGATTGGGTCTTCTCCATCACATCATTCTCCTAATGATGTGATCCCGTTATCAACGACATCCAATGTCCATGGTCAGGAAACCGTAACCATCTATTGATCAACGAGCTAGTCTCCTAGAGGCTTACTAGGGACATGGTGTTGTCTATGTATCCACACATGCATCTGAGTTTCTTATCAATACAATTCTAGCATGGATAATAAACGATTATCATGAACAAGGAAATATAATAATAACCTATTTATTATTGCCTCTAGGGCATATTTCCAACAGTCTCCCACTTGCACTAGAGTCAATAATCTAGTTCACATCACCATGTGATTAACACTGACAGGTCACATCACAATGTGACCAACATCCAAAGAGTTTACTAGAGTCAACAATCTAGTTCACATCACTATGGGCTTAACACTCAATGAGTTCTGGTTTGATCATTTTATGCTTGTGAGAGAGGTTATTAGTCAACGGGTCTGAACCTTTCAGATCTGTGTGTGCTTTATGAATATCTATGTCATCTTGTGGATGCTACCACGCGCTATTTGGAGCCATTTCAAATAATTGCTCTACTATACGAATCCGGTTTACTACTCAGAGTCATCTAGATTAGTGTCAAAGTTCGCATCGACGTAACCCTTTACGACGAAGTCCTTTTCACCTCCATAATCGAGAAAATTCCTTAGTCCACTAGATACTAAGGATAAGTTCGACCGCTGTCATGTGATCCATTCCCGGATCCTATTGTACCCCTTGACCAACTCATGGCAAGGCACACTACATGTGCGGTACACAGCATAGCATACTATGGAGCCTACGTCTAAAGCGTAGGGGACGACCTTCGTCCTTTCTCTCTCTTCTGCTGTGGTTAGGTCTTGAGTCTTACTCAATACTCACACCTTGTAACACAGCCAAGAACTCCTTCTTTGCTGATCTATTTTGAACTCTTTCAAAATCATGTCAAGGTGTGCGTTCTTTGAAAGTATCATCAGGCGTCTTGATCTATCTCTATGGATCTTGATGCCCAATACATAAGCAACTTTATCCAGGTCTTCCTTTGAAAAACTCCTTTCAAACAACCCTTTATGCTTTCCAGAAATTTTACATCATTTCGGATCAACAATATGTCATTCACATATACTTATCAGAAATGTTGTAGCGCTCCCACTCACTTTATTGTAAATACAAGTTTCTAACAAACTTTGTATAAACCCAAAAACTTTGATCACTCCATCAAAGCATATATTCTGACTCCGAGATGCTTGCTCTAATCCATGGAAGGATCGCTGGAGCTAGCATACCTTTTAGCATCCTTAGGACAAAACCTTTCTGATTGTATCACATACAACCTTTCCTTACGAAAACTTGTAAGGAAACTTGTTTTGACATCCATCTGCCAGATTTCATAAATGCAGCTAATGCTAACATGATTCCGACGGACTTAAGCATCGCTACGGATGAGAAAATCTCATCGTAGTCAACTCCTTGAACTCGTGGAAATACTCTTTGCCACAAGTCGAGCTTCATAGACGGTAACATTACCGTCCACGTCCGTCTTCTTCTCAAAGATCCATTTATCTCGGATTTCATGGCTTCTAACCATTTGTCGGAATATGGGCCCACCATCACTTCTCCATAGCTCGTAGGTTCAGTATTGTCCAACAACATGATATCTCAGACAGGATCACGTGCCACTCTGAAGTAGCACACATCCTTGTCGTCCTACGAGGTTTGGTAGTGACTTGATCCGAAGTTTCATGATCACTATCATAAGCTTCCACTTCAATTGGTGTAGGTGCCACAGGAACAACTTCCTGCGCCCTGCTACACACTAGTTGAAGTGACGGTTCAATAACCTTATCAAGTCTCCACCATCCTCCCACTCAATTCTTTCGAGAGAAACTTTTCCTCGAGAAAGGACCTGTTTCTAGAAGCAATTACTTTTGCTTCCAGATCTGAATTAGGAGGTATACCCAACTGTTTTGGGTATTCTATGAAGACGCATTTGTCCGCTTTGGGTTCGAGCTTATCAGCCTGAAACCTTTTCACATAAGCATCGCAGCCCCAAACTTTTAAGAAACGACAACTTAGGTTTCTCTAAACGGTGTCGTCTCAACGGAATTGCGTGGTGCCCCCTTTTAAAGTGAATGCGGTTGTCTCTAATGCCTAACCCATAAACGATAGTGGTAATTCGATAAGAGACATCATGGTATGCACCATATCCAATAGGGTGCAGTTATGATGTTCGGACACACCATCACACTATGGTGTTCCAGGTGGTATTAATTGTGAAACACTTTCCACAATGTCTTAATTGTGTGCCAAACTCGTAACTCAGATACTCATCTCTATGATCATATCACAGACATTTTATCCTCTTGTCACGACGATCTTCAACTTCACTCTGAAATTACTTGAACCTTTCAATAATTCAGACTTGAGTTTCATCAAGTAAATACACTCAGCATCTACTCAAATCATCTGTGAAGTAAGAACATAACGATTTCCACTGCATGCCTCAGCACTCATTGGACTGCACACATCAAATGTATTACTTCCAACAAGTTGCTCTCTTGTTCCATCTTACTGAAAATGGGGACTTTCAGTCATCTTGCCCATTTGGTATGATTTGCATGTCTCAAGTGATTCAAAATCAAGTGAGTCCAAACGATCCATCTGCATGGAGTTTCTTCATGCATATATACCAATAGACATGGTTCGCATGTCTCGATCTTTTCAAAAAATGACTGAGTCCAAAGATCCATCTACATGGAGCTTCTTCATGCGTTCTATACCAATATGACTCTAATTGCAGTGCCACAAGTATGTGGTACTATCATTTCTATTTTATATCTTTTGGCATGAACATGTGTATCACTACGATCGCGATTCATTTTAGGTGCAAGACCATTGAAGGTATTATTCAAATAAATAGAGTAACCATTATTCTCCTTAAATGAATAACCGTATTGCGATAAACATAATCCAATCATGCTTAACGCAAACACCAAATCTCGATGGTAGAGGGAGCATGCGATGCTTGATCACATCAATCTTGGAAACACTTCCAACACATATCGTCATCTCACCTTTAGCTAGTCTCCGTTTATTCCGCAGCTTTTATTTCGAGTTACTAACACTTAGCAACCGAACCGGTATCTAATACCCTAGTGTTGCTAGGAGTACTAGTAAAGTACACATTCATATAATGTATATCCAATATACTTCTGTCGACCTTGCTTGCCTTCTCATCTACCAAGTATCTAGGGTAGTACTGCTTCAGTGACCATTCCTCTTATTACAGAAGCACTTAGTCTCGGGTTTGGGTTCAACCTTGGGATTCTTCACTAGAGCAGCAAACGACTTGCTGTTTCATGAAGTATCCCTTTTGCCCTTGCCCTTCTTAAACTAGTGGTTTACTAACCATCAACAATTGATGCTCCTTCTTGATTTCTACTCTCGCGGTGTCAAACATCGCGAATAGCTCAAGGATCATCATAACTATCCCTGATATGTTATAGTTCATGTCGAAGCTCTAATAGCTTGGTGGAAGTGATTATGGAGAACCATCACTATCTCATCTGGAAGATTAACTCCCACTCGATTCAAGCGATTGTGGCACTCAGACAATCTGAGCACATGCTCAACGATTGAGCTTTTCTCCCTTAGTCTGCAGGCTTAAGAAACTTGTCAGAGGTCTCATACCTCTTGACGTGGGCACTAGTCTGAAATCCCAATTTCAGTCTTCAGAACATCTCATATGTTCTGCGATGTTTCAAAACCGTCTTTGGTGCCACAATTCTAAACCGTTAGCATTACGCACTGAACTATCACGTAGTTATCAAAACGTGTATGTCAGATGTTCCGCAACATCTACAGACGACGCTGAGGTTCAGCACACCGAGCGGTGCATTAAGGACATAAGCCTTCTGTGCAGCAATGAGGACAATCCTCAGTTTACGGACCTAGTCCGCATAATTGCTACTACCAACTTTCAACTAAATTTTCTCTAGGAACATATCTTAAACAGTAGAACTAAAGCGCATGACATAATTTGCAAAGACCTTTTGACTATGTTTATGATAATGAAGTTCATCTGATTTAATGAACTCCCACTCAGATAGACATCCCTCTAGTCATCTAAGTGATACATGATCCGAGTCAAACTAGGTCGTGTCCGATCATCACGTGAGACAGACTAGTCATCATCGGTGAACATCTCCATGTTGATCGTATCTACTATACGACTCATGTTCGACCTTTCGGTCTCTTGTGTTCCGAGGCCATGTTTGTACATGCTAGGCTCGTCAAGTCAACCTAAGTGTTTCGCATGTGTTCCGAGGCCATGTCTGTACATGCTAGGCTCGTCAACACCCGTTGTATTCAAACGTTAGAATCTATCACACCCGATCATCACGTGGTGCTTCGAAACAACGAACCTTCGCAACGGTGCACAGTTAGGGGGAACACGTCTCTTGAAATTTTAGTGATGGATCATCTTATTTATGCTACCGTCGTTCTAAGCAAATAAGATGTAAACATGATAAACATCACATGCAAATCATAAAGTGACGTGATATGGCCAATATCATCTTGCGCCTTAGATCTCCATCTTCGAGGCGCGGCATGATCACCTTCGTCACCGGCATGACACCATGATCTCCATCATCATGATCTCCATCATCGTGTCTTCATGAAGTTGTCTCGCCAACTATTACTTCTACTACTATGGCTAACGGTTAGCAATAAAGTAAAGTAATTACATGGCGTTTTCATTGACACGCAGGTCATACAATAAATTAAGACAACTCCTATGGCTCCTGCCGGTTGTCATACTCATCGACATGCAAGTCGTGATTCCTATTACAAGAACATGATCAATCTCATACATCACATATATCATTCATCACATCCTTTTGGCCATATCACATCACATAGCATACCCTGCAAAAACAAGTTAGACGTCCTCTAATTGTTGTTGCATGTTTTACGTGGCTTGTATAGGTTTCTAGCAAGAACGTTTCTTACCTACGTAAAACCACAACGTGATATGCCAATTTCTATTTACCCTTCATAAGGACCCTTTTCATCGAATCCGTTCCGACTAAAGTGGGAGAGACAGACACCCGCTAGCCACCTTATGCAACTAGTGCATGTCAGTCGGTGGAACCTGTCTCACGTATGCGTACGTGTAAGGTCGGTCCGGGCCGCTTCATCCCACAATGCCGCCGAAACAAGATAAGACTAGTAGCGGCAAGAAGAATTGGCAACATCTACGCCCACAACTGCTTTGTGTTCTACTCGTGCATAGTAACTATGCATAGTGGCTTCCTATAGTCAGCCTGGCTCTGGTACCAAGCTTGTCACGACCGGTTTTTCAATAAAACAATTATTGAGAGACCGATCCCTTTTACGGACCAGTAAGGAAGAATTCCTTCTCACTGGTAGACAATATCTTGGTCACAGAAGAAAAATACCAGGAGTACTGAATATAATACAAGGTTGAGCGGAGACTGCCCAACAATTTATTACATGTATGCCGATAAAACAAGACGGCGGATAGGGTGGCATAACTATTAACTCACGATAATAACGGTGGTGGAAATATCACCGCGAAGCGAGTGATATGACTCCTGAAGACTACAGCTCTTCGAGCGTCGGAGTGAGGCTCGAGGAGACTTATGCGGGTGGCGGAAGCGTATGTAATACAAGTGACCAATATCCGGGATCGCGCAGGACTGACTGGGACTCCTCTAGGCGTCGGACGCGCTATCAAACTCTTCATCCAAGAGATCGCCTTCGTCAACATCTGGCCAAATCAACAAGCCAGGTGAGTACTATGAAAGTACTCGCAAGACAGTTCGGACATAAGATATAACAAATGTAAACATGAAGCATATGAACAAATAAACCAGTGCGTTCAGACATAGAGATAGTAAATACTGGGGTGCCAAACGAGGGTCTGAATGACTCCTCGAGAGGAAACTGCAACAATAATAATACTGGTGCCAAACGAGGGTCTGAATGACTCCTCGAGCGGAAACTGCAAAAATAATAATACTGGTGCCAAACGAGGGTCTGAATGACTCCTCGAGAGGAAACTGCAAGAATAATACTGCCACAGTCGGGCGTCGGGGCGACACCACATAAAGGGCTTATAACAGAAAATAAAGGCAGTGCGTGCCACAGTCGGACGTCTGAGCGACATCACATAAAGGGCTTATGTTTAATGTAAGAAACAAAAACATGCCACAGTCGGACGTCTGAGCGACATCACATAAAGGGCTTATATTGTAGCTCAATAATACAATAGTTCGGGAACATAAATTATCACAAGTACGAGACAAATATAACGTTAGTCCATCCACAGGAATAATAATTAAACTGGATTTACCACTTGAGGTTGTTCACCGGGGACAAGTCTTCCACGCGGATAGATATGGATATACTGATTACACTACTTGATCATGGATACGATGACTAGGAAGAATTTGACTCTGCAGAGTTTGTACTTAACCACAGCCAACGGATTTCAGTAGTCACAGGGACTAGTTCCGTTTACGGTGTTTTAGAAGAAACACGTCTAACCAGTACACACCCATTCAACATTCCGAAGCCAGGGATCACCCTCGGCAACGTTCAACAAAAACCTTGAGACGGGGAGGCTACAACCTCGCGTAGCATGGGATCAAATTTCTATACGCGCGCTCTAAGGGGGTGCCCCCCCTCTCGGTCCCAACCGGAAACACCCATGCCCCCTGACCGGATGACTGGCTTTAATCCTGGGCCAAGGTACCATCATCCCGGCCTCTCTGTTTGGTGTGTACACGGAAAGAGGTTACCAACTTACTAAACCGCATCCTGGCAAATGAAACATGTGGCAGCACGGAGGGGAAAAGAACGATAACGTGACTCCGTCCACGTTAACGTCGGAATTCATCGGATGACGCAAGGCTGGTATGCTACAACAGTACCACCTTGCTGCCCTTCATGTCACCACATGATCAGGCCATCTCTCATCAGAGATCATCGCAACTTTGGAACAAAACGGGTAGTTGCCTCACAAGCAACGAGGTACTCACTGACACTCATATGCCACGCACAAACTGTCAAGCAAACATGCAAAACACCTATCATATCAAATGTTCAAACATGCTTGCCTGGTTCGGAGAAGTCGGAGTCTAGCTTGGCGAAGTTCGCGGCTCCGTCACCCCTTCCGGAACCTACGGCAATCACGAAAACGGGCACTAACGTGAAAACCAATGTGTGCACAGAAACTTCTCCAAAAAATTTCCAAATAAATCTCATAAAAAACTAGACAAAATTTTAAGACTGTCAGAAAAAGAATCACTCAAAAATTCCTTTTTATTAAAAAGTTATAAAGGTTTCTGTCCAGGGACTTATCTGTAATGAAACAGAAAAGTTCCAGGGTTTAAACTGAGAAACCAGAAAACGCTTCGGAAAGAAATGCGCTAGCTAAAGAGGGAAAGCGTATTTTGCCCGAAGGCGCCAACAGAAAACGGTTCGAGGGAGAATATAACAGAGGCTGACATGGGGGGTCCACATGTCAGGTTTAAAAAGCTCGCCGGCG
Source organism: Triticum aestivum (assembly GCF_018294505.1). Lineage (NCBI taxonomy): Eukaryota > Viridiplantae > Streptophyta > Magnoliopsida > Poales > Poaceae > Triticum > Triticum aestivum. The sequence continues at coordinate 252,093,179 of NC_057814.1, read as the reverse complement.
CCCGAAGACTGCGGTGGACGCCGGCGTCGAACCACGGCGAGTCAGGAGGATCGGAGGGTACCAAGAGCTTCAGCGTGTTCTTCCGCGTCGGTGGGTGGTGGACTCGACCAACGGGGAGCACCACGTCGACGGCGACACTTTCTCCGGCGGACGGCGGCTCGGGTGAGGGTGGAGAACTCCGGTGGAGGGCTGCAAACTTCGAATTGAAGCGCGGGTCAGAAGGAGAGATGCATAGTGAAGCTATTGGCAAGAGATGGGAGGCGGAGGTGCACGCACGGGAGCGAATCGAGCTGGATCCCATGGCGGGTCGCGGCGGCTGGAGTCGAGGAAGGAGACCTCCTCGGGGCCCTTCCAGTGGCTAGGCGTGCTCTAGGTGGAGTGCAGGGATGGTGTGTGCTCGAGTTGAAGCTCGGGGCCCCTATTTATAGGCAGATCGACGGGGTGGCCATGAACGGAGAATCTCCGGCAAGCAATTACGGCGATGCAGTGGATTGGCAGGAGGTTTGAGTGGCCAGGCAGCATCAGTGGAAGTTACTGGTGCCATTTCACTGCTAAACGGAGTTGGTCTTGGCGTAATGGCGTCGGTCCACGGTGAGGTGGCCGCACGGGCACGTCGGCGGCAGAGAGCGCGCTCCGTGCCCTGCGGTTCACGACGAGGGTGGCAGCGCATTCGGGGGAGTGGAAGGCCACGCGGCGAGCTCTGGTGGCTTGGGCGGCGCTACCGCTTAGTGATAAAGTAAAACTATTACATGGCGATTGCATCTCATACAATAAAGCGACAACCATATGGCTCCTGCCAGTTGCCGATAACTCGGTTACAAAACATGATCATCTCATACAACACATTATATCACATCATGTCTTGACCATATCACATCACAACATGCCTTGCAAAAACAAGTTAGACGTCCTCTACTTTGTTGTTGCATATTTTACGTGGCTGCTACGGGCTTAGCAAGAACCGTTCTTACCTACGCATCAAAACCACAACGATAGTTTGTCATGTTGGTGCTGTTTTAACCTTCGCAAGGACCGGGCGTAGCCACACTCGGTTCAACTAAAGTGAGAGAGACAGACACCCGCCAGTCACCTTTAAGCAACGAGTGCTCCGAACGGTGAAACCAGTCTCGCGTAAGCGTACGCGTAATGTCGGTCCGGGCCGCTTCATCTCACAATACCGCTGAACCAAAGTATGACATGCTGGTAAGCAGTATGACTTATATCGCCCACAACTCACTTGTGTTCTACTCGTGCATAGCATCAACGCATAAAACCAGGCTCTGATGCCACTGTTGGGGAACGTAGTAATTTCAAAAAAGTTCCTACGCACACGCAAGATCATGGTGATGCATAGCAACGAGAGGGGAGAGTGTTGTCCACGTACCCTCGTAGACCGACAGCGGAAGCGTTATCACAACGCGGTTGATGTAGTCGTACGTCTTCATGATCCGACCGATCAAGTACCGAACGCACGGCACCTCCGAAGTTCTACACACGTTCAGCTCGATGACGTCCCTTGAACTCCGATCCAGCCGAGTGTTGAGGGAGAGTTTCGTCAGCACGACGGCGTGGTGACGATGATGATGTTCCACCGACGCAGGGCTTCGCCTAAGCTCCGCGACGATATTATCGAGGTGTAATCTGGTGGAGGGGGCACCGCACACGGCTAAAATATCGTATATCAAGTGTGTATAGAGGTGCCCCCTGCCCCCGTATATAAAGGAGCAAGGGGGAGGCCGGCTGCCTATGGGCACGCCAAGGAGAGGGGGGGAGTCCTCCTCCTAGTAGGAGTAGGACTCCCCTTTCCTAGTCCTACTAGGAAAAGAAGGGGGGAAGGAAAGAGAGGGAGAGGGAGAGGGAAAGGGGGCTGCGCCCCCCTCTCCTAGTCCAACTAGGACTCCTCCTGGGAGGGGGCGCACCACCTCCTGGCTGCTGCCCTCTCTCTCCCCTCAAGGCCCACTAAGGCCCAATACTTCCCCGGGGGGTTCCGGTAACCCTCCGCCACTCCGGTTTAATCCGAAACTTCTCCGGAACACTTCCGGTGTCCGAATATAGTCGTCCAATATATCAATCTTTACGTCTCGACCATTTCGAGACTCCTCGTCATTTCCGTGATCACATCCGGGACTCCGAACAACCTTCGGTACATCAAAACATATAAACTCATAATAAAACTGTCATCGTAACTTTAAGCGTGCGGACCCTTTGGGTTCGAGAACTATGTAGACATGACCGAGACACCTCTCCGGTCAATAACCAATAGCGGGACCTGGATGCCCATAATGGCTCCCACATATTCTACGAAGATCTTTATCGGTCAGACCGCATAACAACATACGTTGTTCCCTTTGTCATCGGTATGTTACTTGCCCGAGATTCGATCGTCGCTATCTCGATACCTAGTTCAATCTCGTTACCGGCAAGTCTCTTTACTCGTTCCGTAATACATCATCCCGCAACTAACTCATTAGTCACAATGCTTGCAAGGCTTATAGTGATGTGCATTATCGAGTGGGCCCAGAGATACCTCTCCGACAATCGGAGTGACAAATCCTAATCTCGAAATACGCCAACCCAACAAGTACCTTTGGAGACACCTGTAGAGCACCTTTATAATCACCCAGTTACGTTGTGATGTTTGGTAGCACACAAAGTGTTCCTCCGGTAAACGGGAGTTGCATAATCTCATAGTCATAGGAACATGTATAAGTCATGAAGAAAGAAATAGCAACATACTAAACGATCGGGTGCTAAGCTAACGTAATGGGTCATGTCAATCACGTCATTCTCCTAATGAGATGATCCCGTTAATCAAATGACAACTCATGTCTATGTCTAGGAAACATAACCATCTTTGATTAACGAGCTAGTCAAGCAGAGGCATACTAGTGACACTCTGTTTGTCTATGTATTCACACATGTATTATGTTTCCGGTTAATACAATTCTAGCATGAATAATAAACATTTATCATGATATAAGGAAATATATAATACTTTATTATTGCCTCTAGGGCATATTTCCTTCAGTCTCCCACTTGCACTAGAGTCAATAATCTAGATTACATAGTAATGATTCTTACACCCATGGAGTCTTGGTGCTGATCATGTTTTGCTCGTGGAAGAGGCTTAGTCAACGGATCTGCTACATTCAGATCCGTATGTATCTTGCAAATTTCAATGTCTCCCACCTGGACTAAATCCCGGATGGAATTGAAGCGTCTTCTGATGTGCTTGGTTCTCTTGTGAAATCTGGATTCCTTTGCTAAGGCAATTGCACCAGTATTATCACAAAAGATTTTCATTGGTCCCGATGTACTAGGTATGACACCTAGATCGGATATGAACTCCTTCATCCAGACTCCTTCATTCGCTGCTTCCGAAGCAGCTATGTATTCCGCTTCACACGTAGATCCCGCCACGACACTTTGCTTGGAACTGCACCAACTGACAGCTCCACCGTTCAATGTAAATACGTATCCGGTTTGCGATTTCGAATCGTCCGGATCAGTGTCAAAGCTTGCATCAACGTAACCCCTTACGATGAGCTCTTTGTCACCTCCATATACGAGAAACATATCCTTAGTCCTTTTTAGGTATTTCAGGATGTTCTTGACCGCTGTCCAGTGATCCACTCCTGGATTACTTTGGTACCTCCCTGCTAAACTTATAGCTAGGGACACATCAGGTCTGGTACACAGCATTGCATACATGATAGAGCCTATGGCTGAAGCATAGGGAACATCTTTCATTTTCTCTCTATCTTCTGCAGTGGTCGGGCATTGAGTCTTACTCAATCTCACACCTTGTAGTATAGGCAAGAACCCTTTCTTTGCTTGATCCATTTTGGACTTCTTCAAAACTTTGTCAAGGTATGTGCTTTGTGAAAGTCCAATTAAGCGTCTTGATCTATCTCTATAGATCTTAATGCCTAATATATATGCAGCTTCACCGAGGTCTTTCATTGAAAAACTCTTATTCAAGTATCCCTTTATGCTATCCAGAAATTCTATATCATTTCCAATCAGTAATATGTCATCCACATATAATATCAGAAATGCTATCGAGCTCCCAATCACTTTCTTGTAAATACAGGCTTCTCCAAAAGTCTGTATAAAACCAAATGCTTTGATCACACTATCAAAGCGTTTATTCCAACTCCGAGAGGCTTGCACCAGTCCATAAATGGATCGCTAGAGCTTGCACACTTTGTTAGCTCCCTTTGGATCGACAAAACCTTCCGGTTGCATCATATACAACTCTTCTTCCAGAAATCCATTCAGGAACGCAGTTTTGACATCCATTTGCCAAATTTCATAATCATAAAATGCGGCAATTGCTAACATGATTCGGACAGACTTAAGCATCGCTACGGGTGAGAAGGTCTCATCGTAGTCAATTCCTTGAACTTGTCGAAAACCTTTCGCAACAAGTCGAGCTTTATAGACAGTAACATTACCATCAGCGTCAGTCTTCTTCTTGAAGATCCATTTATTTTCAATGGCTTGCCGACCATCGGGCAAGTCAACCAAAGTCCATACTTTGTTCTCATACATGGATCCCATCTCGGATTTCATGGCTTCAAGCCATTTTGCAGAATCTGGGCTCACCATCGCTTCTTCATAGTTCGTAGGTTCGCCATGGTCTAGTAACATGACCTCCAGAATAGGATTACCGTACCACTCTGGTGCGGATCTTGATCTAGTTGACCTACGAAGTTCAGTAATAACTTGATCTGAAGTTTCATGATCATTATCATTAACTTCCTCACTACTTGGTGTAGGTGTCGCAGAAACTGATCTCTGCGATGATCTACTTTCCAATAAGGGAGCAGGTACAGTTACCTCATCAAGTTCTACTTTCCTCCCACTCACATCTTTCGAGAGAAACTCCTTCTCTAGAAAGGATCCATTTCTAGCAGCAAATATCTTGCCTTCGGATCTGTGATAGAAGGTGTACCCAACGGTCTCCTTTGGGTATCCTATGAAGACACATTTCTCCGATTTAGGCTCGAGCTTATCAGGTTGAAGTTTCTTCACATAAGCATCGCAACCCCAAACTTTAAGATACGACAACTTTGGTTTCTTGCCAAACCATAGTTCAAAAGGCGTCGTCTCAACGGATTTCGATGGTGTCCTATTTAGAGTGAATGCAGCCGTCTCTAAAGCATAACCCCAAAATGATAGCGGTAAATCAGTAAGAGACATCATAGTTCGCACCATATCTAATAAAGTACGATTACGACGTTCAGACACACCATTACGCTGTGGTGTTCCGGGTGGCGTGAGTTGCGAAACTATTCCGCATTGTTTCAAATGTAGACCAAACTCGTAACTCAAATATTCTCCTCCACGATCAGATCGTAGGAATTTTATTTTCTTGTTACGATGATTTTCAACTTCACTCTGAAATTCTTTGAACTTTTCAAATGTTTCAGACTTATGTTTCATTAAGTAGATATACCCATATCTGCTCAAATCATCTGTGAAGGTGAGAAAATAACGATATCCGCCACGAGCTTCAATATTCATCGGACCACATACATCTGTATGTATGATTTCCAACAAATCTGTTGCTCTCTCCATAGTTCCGGAGAACGGTGTTTTGGTCATCTTGCCCATAAGGCACGGTTCGCAAGTACCAAGTGATTCAAAATCAAGTGATTCCAAAATTCCATCAGTATGGAGTTTCTTCATGCGCTTTACACCGATATGACCCAAACGGCAGTGCCACAAATAAGTTGCACTGTCATTATTAACTCTGCATCTTTTGGCTTCAACATTATGAATATGTGTATCACTACTATCGAGATTCATTAAAAATAGACCACTCTTCAAGGGTGCATGACCATAAAAGATATTATTCATATAAATAGAACAACCATTATTCTCTGATTTAAATGAATAACCGTCTCGCATTAAACAAGATCTAGATATAATGTTCATGCTCAACGCTGGCACCAAATAACAATTTTTTAGGTCTAAAACTAATCCCGAAGGTAGATGTAGAGGTAGCGTGCCGACGGCGATCACGTCGACTTTGGAACCATTTCCCACGCGCATCGTCACCTCGTCCTTAGCCAAACTTCGCTTAATCCGTAGCCCCTGTTTCGAGTTGCAAATATTAGCAACAGAACCAGTATCAAATACCCAGGTGCTACTGCGAGTATTAGTAAGGTATACATCAATAACATGTATATCACATATACCTTTGTTAACCTTGCCATCCTTCTTATCCGCCAAATACTTGGGGCAGTTCCGCTTCCAGTGGCCAGTCTGCTTACAGTAGAAGCACTCAGTTTCAGGCTTAGGTCCAGACTTGGATTTCTTCTCCTGAACAGCAACTTGCTTGCTATTCTTCTTGAAGTTCCCTTTCTTCTTCCCTTTGCCCTTTTTCTTGAAACTAGTGGTTTTACTGACCATCAACACTTGATGCTCCTTTTTGATTTCTACCTCCGCTGCCTTTAGCATTGCGAAGAGCTCGGGAATCGTCTTATCCATCCCTTGCATGTTATAGTTCATCACGAAGCTCTTGTAGCTTGGTGGCAGTGATTGAAGAATTCTGTCAATGACGCAATCATCCGGAAGTTGAACTCCCAGTTGAATTAAGTGATTATTATACCCAGACATTCTGAGTATATGCTCACTGACATAACCATTCTCTTCCATCTTGCAGCTATAGAACTTATTGGAGACTTCATATCTCTCAATCCGGGCATTTGCTTGAAATATTAACTTCAACTCCTGGAACATCTCATATGCTCCATGACGTTCAAAACGTCGTTGAAGTCCCGTTCTAAGCCGTAAAGCATGGCACACTGAACTATTGAGTAGTCATCAGCTTTGCTTTGCCAGACGTTCATAACTTCTGGCATAGCTCTTGCAGGAGGCCTGGCACCTAGCGGTGCTTCCAGGACGTAATTCTTCTGTGCAGCAATGAGGATAATCCTCAAGTTACGGACCCAGTCTGTGTAATTGCTACCATCATCTTTCAACTTAGCTTTCTCAAGGAACGCATTAAAATTCAACGCCACAACAGCACGGGCCATATATCTACAATTAACATAGACAAGCAAGATACTATCAGGTACTAAGTTCATGATAAATTTAAGTTCAATTAATCATATTACTTAAGAACTCCCACTTAGATAGACATCTCTCTAATCATCTAAGTGATTACGTGATCCAAAGCAACTAAACCATGTCCGATTAACACGTGAGATGGAGTAGTTTCAATGGTGAACATCACTATGTTGATCATATCTACTATATGATTCACGCTCGACCTTTCGGTCTCTGTGTTCCGAGGCCATATCTGTACATATGCTAAGCTCGTCAAGTTTAACCTGAGTATTCCGCGTGTGCAACTGTTTTGCACCCATTGTATTTGAACGTAGAGCCTATCACACCCGATTAACACGTGGTGTCTCAGCACGAAGAACTTTTGCAACGGTGCATACTCAGGGAGAACACTTTTATCTTGAAATTTTAGTGAGAGATCATCTTATAATGCTACCGTCAATCAAAGCAAGATAAGATGCATAAAGGATTAACATCACATGCAATCAATATAAGTGATATGATATGGCCATCATCATCTTGTGCTTGTGATCTCCATCTCCGAAGCACCGTGCTTGTGATCTCCATCTCCGAAGCACCATCATGATCACCATCGTCACCGGCTCGACACCTTGATCTCCATCGTAGTATCGTTGTCGTCTCGCCAACTTATTGCTTTTACGACTATCGCTACCGCTTAGTGATAAAGTAAAACTATTACATGGCGATTGCATCTCATACAATAAAGCGACAACCATATGGCTCCTGCCAGTTGCCGATAACTCGGTTACAACACATGATCATCTCATACAACACATTATATCACATCATGTCTTGACCATATCACATCACAACATGCCCTGCAAAAACAAGTTAGACGTCCTCTACTTTGTTGTTGCATATTTTACGTGGCTGCTACGGGCTTAGCAAGAACCGTTCTTACCTACGCATCAATACCACAACGATAGTTTGTCAAGTTGGTGCTGTTTTAACCTTCGCAAGGACCGGGCGTAGCCACACTCGGTTCAACTAAAGTGAGAGAGACAGACACCCGCCAGTCACCTTTAAGCAACGAGTGCTCCGAACGGTGAAACCAGTCTCGCGTAAGCGTACGCGTAATGTCGGTCCGGGCCGCTTCATCTCACAATACCGCTGAACCAAAGTATGACATGCTGGTAAGCAGTATGACTTATATCGCCCACAACTCACTTGTGTTCTACTCGTGCATAGCATCAACGCATAAAACCATGCTCGGATGCCACTGTTGGGGAACGTAGTAATTTCAAAAAAATTCCTACGCACACGCAAGATCATGGTGATGCATAGCAACGAGAGGGGAGAGTGTTGTCCACGTACCCTCGTAGACCGACAGCGGAAGCGTTATCACAACGCGGTTGATGTAGTCGTACGTCTTCACGATCCGACCGATCAAGTACCGAACGCACGGCACCTCCGAAGTTCGACACACGTTCAGCTCGATGGTCCCTCGAACTCCGATCCAGCCGAGTGTTGAGGGAGAGTTTCGTCAGCACGACGGCGTGGTGACGATGATGATGTTCCACCGACGCAGGGCTTCGCCTAAGCTCCGCGACGGTATTATCGAGGTGTAATCTGGTGGAGGGGGCACCGCACACGGCTAAAATATCGTATATCAAGTGTGTATAGAGGTGCCCCCCTGCCCTCGTATATAAAGGAGCAAGGGGGAGGCCGGCTGCCTATGGGCGCGCCAAGGAGAGGGGGGGAGTCCTCCTCCTAGTAGGAGTAGGACTCCCCTTTCCTAGTCCTACTAGGAAAAGAAGGGGGGAAGGAAAGAGAGGGAGAGGGAGAGGGAAAGGGGGCTGCGCCCCCCTCTCCTAGTCCAACTAGGACTCCTCCTGGGAGGGGGTGCACCACCTCCTGGCTGCTGCCCTCTCTCTCCCCTCAAGGCCCACTAAGGCCCAATACTTCCCCGGGGGGTTCCGGTAACCCTCCGCCACTCCGGTTTAATCCGAAACTTCTCCGGAACACTTCCGGTGTCCGAATATAGTCGTCCAATATATCAATCTTTACGTCTCGACCATTTCGAGACTCCTCGTCATGTCCGTGATCACATCCGGGACTCCGAACAACCTTCGGTACATCAAAACATATAAACTCATAATAAAACTGTCATTGTAACTTTAAGCGTGCGGACCCTTTGGGTTCGAGAACTATGTAGACATGACCGAGACACCTCTCCGGTCAATAACCAATAGCGGGACCTGGATGCCCATATTGGCTCCCACATATTCTACGAAGATCTTTATCGGTCAGACCGCATAACAACATACGTTGTTCCCTTTGTCATCGGTATGTTACTTGCCCGAGATTCGATCGTCGCTATCTCAATACCTAGTTCAATCTCGTTACCGGCAAGTCTCTTTGCTCGTTCCGTAATACATCCTCCCGCAACTAACTCATTAGTCACAATGCTTGCAAGGCTTATAGTGATGTGCATTACCGAGTGGGCCCAGAGATACCTCTCCGACAATCGGAGTGACAAATCCTAATCTCGAAATACGCCAACCCAACAAGTACCTTTGGAGACACCTGTAGAGCACCTTTATAATCACCCAGTTACGTTGTGATGTTTGGTAGCACACAAAGTGTTCCTCCGGTAAACGGGAGTTGCATAATCTCATAGTCATAGGAACATGTATAAGTCATGAAGAAAGAAATAGCAACATACTAAACGATCGGGTGCTAAGCTAACGTAATGGGTCATGTCAATCACGTCATTCTCCAAATGAGGTGATCCCGTTAATCAAATGACAACTCATGTCTATGGCTAGGAAACATAACCATCTTTGATTAACGAGCTAGTCAAGCAGAGGCATACTAGTGACACTCTGTTTGTCTATGTATTCACACATGTATTATGTTTCCGGTTAATACAATTCTAGCATGAATAATAAACATTTATCATGATATAAGGAAATATATAATACTTTATTATTGCCTCTAGGGCATATTTCCTTCAGTCTCCCACTTGCACTAGAGTCAATAATCTAGATTACATAGTAATGATTCTTACACCCATGGAGTCTTGGTGCTGATCATGTTTTGCTCGTGGAAGAGGCTTAGTCAATGGATCTGCTACATTCAGATCCGTATGTATCTTGCAAATTTCAATGTCTCCCACCTGGACTAAATCCCGGATGGAATTGAAGCGTCTTCTGATGTGCTTGGTTCTCTTGTGAAATCTGGATTCCTTTGCTAAGGCAATTGCACCAGTATTATCACAAAAGATTTTCATTGGTCCCGATGTACTAGGTATGACACCTAGATCGGATATGAACTCCTTCATCCAGACTCCTTCATTCGCTGCTTCCGAAGCAGCTATGTATTCCGCTTCACACGTAGATCCCGCCACGACACTTTGCTTGGAACTGCACCAACTGACAGCTCCACCGTTCAATGTAAATACGTATCCGGTTTGCGATTTCGAATCGTCCGGATCAGTGTCAAAGCTTGCATCAACGTAACCCCTTACGATGAGATCTTTGTCACCTCCATATACGAGAAACATATCCTTAGTCCTTTTTAGGTATTTCAGGATGTTCTTGACCGCTGTCCAGTGATCCACTCCTGGATTACTTTGGTACCTCCCTGCTAAACTTATAGCTAGGGACACATCAGGTCTGGTACACAGCATTGCATACATGATAGAGCCTATGGCTGAAGCATAGGGAACATCTTTCATTTTCTCTCTATCTTCTGCAGTGGTCGGGCATTGAGTCTTACTCAATCTCACACCTTGTAGTACAGGCAAGAACCCTTTCTTTGCTTGATCCATTTTGGACTTCTTCAAAACTTTGTCAAGGTATGTGCTTTGTGAAAGTCCAATTAAGCGTCTTGATCTATGTCTATAGATCTTAATGCCTAATATATATGCAGCTTCACCGAGGTCTTTCATTGAAAAACTCTTATTCAAGTATCCCTTTATGCTATCCAGAAATTCTATATCATTTCCAATCAGTAATATGTCATCCACATATAATATCAGAAATGCTATCGAGCTCCCAATCACTTTCTTGTAAATACAGGCTTCTCCAAAAGTCTGTATAAAACCAAATGCTTTGATCACACTATCAAAGCGTTTATTCCAACTCCGAGAGGCTTGCACCAGTCCATAAATGGATCGCTAGAGCTTGCACACTTTGTTAGCTCCCTTTGGATCGACAAAACCTTCCGGTTGCATCATATACAACTCTTCTTCCAGAAATCCATTCAGGAACGCAGTTTTGACATCCATTTGCCAAATTTCATAATCATAAAATGCGGCAATTGCTAACATGATTCGGACAGACTTAAGCATCGCTACGGGTGAGAAGGTCTCATCGTAGTCAATTCCTTGAACTTGTCGAAAACCTTTCGCAACAAGTCGAGCTTTATAGACAGTAACATTACCATCAGCGTCAGTCTTCTTCTTGAAGATCCATTTATTTTCAATGGCTTGCCGACCATCGGGCAAGTCAACCAAAGTCCATACTTTGTTCTCATACATGGATCCCATCTCGGATTTCATGGCTTCAAGCCATTTTGCAGAATCTGGGCTCACCATCGCTTCTTCATAGTTCGTAGGTTCGCCATGGTCTAGTAACATGACCTCCAGAATAGGATTACCGTACCACTCTGGTGCGGATCTTGATCTAGTTGACCTACGAAGTTCAGTAATAACTTGATCTGAAGTTTCATGATCATTATCATTAACTTCCTCACTACTTGGTGTAGGTGTCGCAGAAACTGATCTCTGCGATGATCTACTTTCCAATAAGGGAGCAGGTACAGTTACCTCATCAAGTTCTACTTTCCTCCCACTCACATCTTTCGAGAGAAACTCCTTCTCTAGAAAGGATCCATTTCTAGCAGCAAATATCTTGCCTTCGGATCTGTGATAGAAGGTGTACCCAACGGTCTCCTTTGGGTATCCTATGAAGACACATTTCTCCGATTTAGGCTCGAGCTTATCAGGTTGAAGTTTCTTCACATAAGCATCGCAACCCCAAACTTTAAGATACGACAACTTTGGTTTCTTGCCAAACCATAGTTCAAAAGGCGTCGTCTCAACGGATTTCGATGGTGTCCTATTTAGAGTGAATGCAGCCGTCTCTAAAGCATAACCCCAAAATGATAGCGGTAAATCAGTAAGAGACATCATAGTTCGCACCATATCTAATAAAGTACGATTACGACGTTCAGACACACCATTACGCTGTGGTGTTCCGGGTGGCGTGAGTTGCGAAACTATTCCGCATTGTTTCAAATGTAGACCAAACTCGTAACTCAAATATTCTCCTCCACGATCAGATCGTAGGAATTTTATTTTCTTGTTACGATGATTTTCAACTTCACTCTGAAATTCTTTGAACTTTTCAAATGTTTCAGACTTATGTTTCATTAAGTAGATATACCCATATCTGCTCAAATCATCTGTGAAGGTGAGAAAATAACGATATCCGCCACGAGCTTCAATATTCATCGGACCACATACATCTGTATGTATGATTTCCAACAAATCTGTTGCTCTCTCCATAGTTCCGGAGAACGGTGTTTTGGTCATCTTGCCCATAAGGCACGGTTCGCAAGTACCAAGTGATTCAAAATCAAGTGATTCCAAAATTCCATCAGTATGGAGTTTCTTCATGCGCTTTACACCGATATGACCCAAACGGCAGTGCCACAAATAAGTTACACTGTCATTATTAACTCTGCATCTTTTGGCTTCAACATTATGAATATGTGTATCACTACTATCGAGATTCATTAAAAATAGACCACTCTTCAAGGGTGCATGACCATAAAAGATATTATTCATATAAATAGAACAACCATTATTCTCTGATTTAAATGAATAACCGTCTCGCATTAAACAAGATCCAGATATAATGTTCATGCTCAACGCTGGCACCAAATAACAATTATTTAGGTCTAAAACTAATCCCGAAGGTAGATGTAGAGGTAGCGTGCCGACGGCGATCACATCGACTTTGGAACCATTTCCCACGCGCATCGTCACCTCGTCCTTAGCCAAACTTCGCTTAATCCGTAGCCCCTGTTTCGAGTTGCAAATATTAGCAACAGAACCAGTATCAAATACCCAGGTGCTACTGCGAGTATTAGTAAGGTATACATCAATAACATGTATATCACATATACCTTTGTTAACCTTGCCATCCTTCTTATCCGCCAAATACTTGGGGCAGTTCCGCTTCCAGTGGCCAGTCTGCTTACAGTAGAAGCACTCAGTTTCAGGCTTAGGTCCAGACTTGGATTTCTTCTCCTGAACAGCAACTTGCTTGCTATTCTTCTTGAAGTTCCCTTTCTTCTTCCCTTTGCCCTTTTTCTTGAAACTAGTGGTTTTACTGACCATCAACACTTGATGCTCCTTTTTGATTTCTACCTCCGCTGCCTTTAGCATTGCGAAGAGCTCGGGAATCGTCTTATCCATCCCTTGCATGTTATAGTTCATCACGAAGCTCTTGTAGCTTGGTGGCAGTGATTGAAGAATTCTGTCAATGACGCAATCATCCGGAAGTTGAACTCCCAGTTGAATTAAGTGATTATTATACCCAGACATTCTGAGTATATGCTCACTGACATAACTATTCTCTTCCATCTTGCAGCTATAGAACTTATTGGAGACTTCATATCTCTCAATCCGGGCATTTGCTTGAAATATTAACTTCAACTCCTGGAACATCTCATATGCTCCATGACGTTCAAAACGTCGTTGAAGTCCCGGTTCTAAGCCGTAAAGCATGGCACACTGAACTATTGAGTAGTCATCAGCTTTGCTTTGCCAGACGTTCATAACTTCTGGCGTAGCTCTTGCAGGAGGCCTGGCACCTAGCGGTGCTTCCAGGACGTAATTCTTCTGTGCAGCAATGAGGATAATCCTCAAGTTACGGACCCAGTCCGTGTAATTGCTACCATCATCTTTCAACTTAGCTTTCTCAAGGAACGCATTAAAATTCAACGCCACAACAGCACGGGCCATATATCTACAATTAACATAGACAAGCAAGATACTATCAGGTACTAAGTTCATGATAAATTTAAGTTCGATTAATCATATTACTTAAGAACTCCCACTTAGATAGACATCTCTCTAATCATCTAAGTGATTACGTGATCCAAAGCAACTAAACCATGTCCGATTAACACGTGAGATGGAGTAGTTTCAATGGTGAACATCACTATGTTGATCATATCTACTATATGATTCACGCTCGACCTTTCGGTCTCTGTGTTCCGAGGCCATATCTGTATATGCTAGGCTCGTCAAGTTTAACCTGAGTATTCCGCGTGTGCAACTGTTTTGCACCCATTGTATTTGAACGTAGAGCCTATCACACCCGATTAACACGTGGTGTCTCAGCACGAAGAACTTTTGCAACGGTGCATACTCAGGGAGAACACTTTTATCTTGAAATTTTAGTGAGAGATCATCTTATAATGCTACCGTCAATCAAAGCAAGATAAGATGCATAAAGGATTAACATCACATGCAATCAATATAAGTGATATGATATGGCCATCATCATCTTGTGCTTGTGATCTCCATCTCCGAAGCACCGTGCTTGTGATCTCCATCTCTGAAGCACCATCATGATCACCATCGTCACCGGCTCGACACCTTGATCTCCATCGTAGTATCGTTGTCGTCTCGCCAACTTATTGCTTTTACGACTATCGCTACCGCTTAGTGATAAAGTAAAACTATTACATGGCGATTGCATCTCATACAATAAAGCGACAACCATATGGCTCCTGCCAGTTGCCGATAACTCGGTTACAACACATGATCATCTCATACAACACATTATATCACATCATGTCTTGACCATATCACATCACAACATGCCCTGCAAAAACAAGTTAGACGTCCTCTACTTTGTTGTTGCATATTTTACGTGGCTGCTACGGGCTTAGCAAGAACCGTTCTTACCTACGCATCAATACCACAACGATAGTTTGTCAAGTTGGTGCTGTTTTAACCTTCGCAAGGACCGGGCGTAGCCACACTCGGTTCAACTAAAGTGAGAGAGACAGACACCCGCCAGTCACCTTTAAGCAACGAGTGCTCCGAACGGTGAAACCAGTCTCGCGTAAGCGTACGCGTAATGTCGGTCCGGGCCGCTTCATCTCACAATACCGCTGAACCAAAGTATGACATGCTGGTAAGCAGTATGACTTATATCGCCCACAACTCACTTGTGTTCTACTCGTGCATAGCATCAACGCATAAAACCATGCTCGGATGCCACTGTTGGGGAACGTAGTAATTTCAAAAAAATTCCTACGCACACGCAAGATCATGGTGATGCATAGCAACGAGAGGGGAGAGTGTTGTCCACGTACCCTCGTAGACCGACAGCGGAAGCGTTATCACAACGCGGTTGATGTAGTCGTACGTCTTCACGATCCGACCGATCAAGTACCGAACGCACGGCACCTCCGAAGTTCGACACACATTCAGCTCGATGGTCCCTCGAACTCCGATCCAGCCGAGTGTTGAGGGAGAGTTTCGTCAGCACGACGGCGTGGTGACGATGATGATGTTCCACCGACGCAGGGCTTCGCCTAAGCTCCGCGACGGTATTATCGAGGTGTAATCTGGTGGAGGGGGCACCGCACACGGCTAAAATATCGTATATCAAGTGTGTATAGAGGTGCCCCCCTGCCCTCGTATATAAAGGAGCAAGGGGGAGGCCGGCTGCCTATGGGCGCGCCAAGGAGAGGGGGGAGTCCTCCTCCTAGTAGGAGTAGGACTCCCCTTTCCTAGTCCTACTAGGAAAAGAAGGGGGGAAGGAAAGAGAGGGAGAGGGAGAGGGAAAGGGGGCTGCGCCCCCCTCTCCTAGTCCAACTAGGACTCCTCCTGGGAGGGGGCGCACCACCTCCTGGCTGCTGCCCTCTCTCTCCCCTCAAGGCCCACTAAGGCCCAATACTTCCCCGGGGGGTTCCGGTAACCCTCCGCCACTCCGGTTTAATCCGAAACTTCTCCGGAACACTTCCGGTGTCCGAATATAGTCATCCAATATATCAATCTTTACGTCTCGACCATTTCGAGACTCCTCGTCATGTCCGTGATCACATCCGGGACTCCGAACAACCTTCGGTACATCAAAACATATAAACTCATAATAAAACTGTCATCGTAACTTTAAGCGTGCGGACCCTTTGGGTTCGAGAACTATGTAGACATGACCGAGACACCTCTCCGGTCAATAACCAATAGCGGGACCTGGATGCCCATATTGGCTCCCACATATTCTACGAAGATCTTTATCGGTCAGACCGCATAACAACATACGTTGTTCCCTTTGTCATCGGTATGTTACTTGCCCGAGATTCGATCGTCGCTATCTCGATACCTAGTTCAATCTCGTTACCGGCAAGTCTCTTTACTCGTTCCGTAATACATCATCCCGCAACTAACTCATTAGTCACAATGCTTGCAAGGCTTATAGTGATGTGCATTACCGAGTGGGCCCAGAGATACCTCTCCGACAATCGGAGTGACAAATCCTAATCTCGAAATACGCCAACCCAACAAGTACCTTTGGAGACACCTGTAGAGCACCTTTATAATCACCCAGTTACGTTGTGATGTTTGGTAGCACACAAAGTGTTCCTCCGGTAAACGGGAGTTGCATAATCTCATAGTCATAGGAACATGTATAAGTCATGAAGAAAGAAATAGCAACATACTAAACGATCGGGTGCTAAGCTAACGTAATGGGTCATGTCAATCAGGTCATTCTCCTAATGAGGTGATCCCGTTAATCAAATGACAACTCATGTCTATGGCTAGGAAACATAACCATCTTTGATTAACGAGCTAGTCAAGCAGAGGCATACTAGTGACACTCTGTTTGTCTATGTATTCACACATGTATTATGTTTTCGGTTAATACAATTCTAGCATGAATAATAAACATTTATCATGATATAAGGAAATATATAATACTTTATTATTGCCTCTAGGGCATATTTCCTTCAGTCTCCCACTTGCACTAGAGTCAATAATCTAGATTACATAGTAATGATTCTTACACCCATGGAGTCTTGGTGCTGATCATGTTTTGCTCGTGGAAGAGGCTTAGTCAACGGATCTGCTACATTCAGATCCATATGTATCTTGCAAATTTCTATGTCTCCCACCTGGACTAAATCCCGGATGGAATTGAAGCGTCTTCTGATGTGCTTGGTTCTCTTGTGAAATCTGGATTCCTTTGATAAGGCAATTGCACCAGTATTATCACAAAAGATTTTCATTGGTCCCGATGTACTAGGTATGACACCTAGATCGGATATGAACTCCTTCATCCAGACTCCTTCATTCGCTGCTTCTGAAGCAGCTATGTATTCCGCTTCACACGTAGATCCCGCCACGACACTTTGCTTGGAACTGCACCAACTGACAGCTCCACCGTTCAATGTAAATACGTATCCGGTTTGCGATTTCGAATCGTCCGGATCAGTGTCAAAGCTTGCATCAACGTAACCCCTTACGATGAGCTCTTTGTCACCTCCATATACGAGAAACATATCCTTAGTCCTTTTTAGGTATTTCAGGATGTTCTTGACCGCTGTCCAGTGATCCACTCCTGGATTACTTTGGTACCTCCCTGCTAAACTTATAGCTAGGGACACATCAGGTCTGGTACACAGCATTGCATACATGATAGAGCCTATGGCTGAAGCATAGGGAACATCTTTCATTTTCTCTCTATCTTCTGCAGTGGTCGGGCATTGAGTCTTACTCAATCTCACACCTTGTAGTACAGGCAAGAACCCTTTCTTTGCTTGATCCATTTTGGACTTCTTCAAAACTTTGTCAAGGTATGTGCTTTGTGAAAGTCCAATTAAGCGTCTTGATCTATGTCTATAGATCTTAATGCCTAATATATATGCAGCTTCACCGAGGTCTTTCATTGAAAAACTCTTATTCAAGTATCCCTTTATGCTATCCAGAAATTCTATATCATTTCCAATCAGTAATATGTCATCCACATATAATATCAGAAATGCTATCGAGCTCCCACTCACTTTCTTGTAAATACAGGCTTCTCCAAAAGTCTGTATAAAACCAAATGCTTTGATCACACTATCAAAGCGTTTATTCCAACTCCGAGAGGCTTGCACCAGTCCATAAATGGATCGCTGGAGCTTGCACACTTTGTTAGCTCCCTTTGGATCGACAAAACCTTCCGGTTGCATCATATAACCCTCTTCTTCCAGAAATCCATTCAGGAACGCAGTTTTGACATCCATTTGCCAAATTTCATAATCATAAAATGCGGCAATTGCTAACATGATTCGGACAGACTTAAGCATCGCTACGGGTGAGAAGGTCTCATCGTAGTCAATTCCTTGAACTTGTCGAAAACCTTTCGCAACAAGTCGAGCTTTATAGACAGTAACATTACCATCAACGTCAGTCTTCTTCTTGAAGATCCATTTATTTTCAATGGCTTGCCGACCATCGGGCAAGTCAACCAAAGTCCATACTTTGTTCTCATACATGGATCCCATCTCGGATTTCATGGCTTCAAGCCATTTTGCGGAATCTGGGCTCACCATCGCTTCTTCATAGTTCGTAGGTTCGCCATGGTCTAGTAACATGACCTCCAGAACAAGATTACCGTACCACTCTGGTGCGGATCTTGATCTAGTTGACCTACGAAGTTCAGTAATAACTTGATCTGAAGTTTCATGATCATTATCATTAACTTCCTCACTACTTGGTGTAGGTGTCGCAGAAACTGATCTCTGCGATGATCTACTTTCCAATAAGGGAGCAGGTACAGTTACCTCATCAAGTTCTACTTTCCTCCCACTCACATCTTTCGAGAGAAACTCCTTCTCTAGAAAGGATCCATTTCTAGCAACAAATATCTTGCCTTCGGATCTGTGATAGAAGGTGTACCCAACGGTCTCCTTTGGGTATCCTATGAAGACACATTTCTCCGATTTAGGCTCGAGCTTATCAGGTTGAAGTTTCTTCACATAAGCATCGCAACCCCAAATTTTAAGATACGACAACTTTGGTTTCTTGCCAAACCATAGTTCAAAAGGCGTCGTCTCAACGGATTTCGATGGTGTCCTATTTAGAGTGAATGCAGCTGTCTCTAAAGCATAACCCCAAAATGATAGCGGTAAATCAGTAAGAGACATCATAGATCGCACCATATCTAATAAAGTACGATTACGATGTTCAGACACACCATTACGCTGTGGTGTTTCGGGTGGCCTGAGTTGCGAAACTATTCCGCATTGTTTCAAATGTACACCAAACTCGTAACTCAAATATTCCCCTCCACGATCAGATCGTAGGAATTTTATTTTCTTGTTACGATGATTTTCAACTTCACTCTGAAATTCTTTGAACTTTTCAAATGTTTTAGACTTATGTTTCATTAAGTAGATATACCCATATCTGCTCAAATCATCTGTGATGGTGAGAAAATAACGATATCCGCCACGAGCTTCAATATTCATCGGGACACATACATCTGTATGTATGATTTCCAACAAATCTGTTGCTCTCTCCATAGTTCCGGAGAACGGTGTTTTGGTCATCTTGCCCATAAGGCACGATTCGCAAGTACCAAGTGATTCAAAATCAAGTGATTCCAAAATTCCATCAGTATGGAGTTTCTTCATGCGCTTTACACCGATATGACCCAAACGGCAGTGCCACAAATAAGTTGCACTGTCATTATTAACTCTGCATCTTTTGGCTTCAACATTATGAATATGTGTATCACTACTATCGAGATTCATTAAAAATAGACCACTCTTCAAGGGTGCATGACCATAAAAGATATTATTCATATAAATAGAACAACCATTATTCTCTGATTTAAATGAATAACCGTCTCGCATTAAACAAGATCCAGATATAATGTTCATGCTCAACGCTGGCACCAAATAACAATTATTTAGGTCTAAAACTAATCCCGAAGGTAGATGTAGAGGTAGCGTGCCGACGGCGATCACATCGACTTTGGAACCATTTCCCACGCGCATCGTCACCTCGTCCTTATCCAAACTTCGCTTAATCCGTAGCCCCTGTTTCGAGTTGCAAATATTAGCAACAGAACCAGTATCAAATACCCAGGTGCTACTGCGAGTATTAGTAAGGTACACATCAATAACATGTATATCACATATACCTTTGTTAACCTTGCCATCCTTCTTATCCGCCAAATACTTGGGGCAGTTCCGCTTCCAGTGGCCAGTCTGCTTACAGTAGAAGCACTCAGTTTCAGGCTTAGGTCCAGACTTGGATTTCTTCTCCTGAACAGCAACTTGCTTGCTGTTCTTCTTGAAGTTCCCTTTCTTCTTCCCTTTGCCCTTTTTCTTGAAACTAGTGGTTTTACTGACCATCAACACTTGATGCTCCTTTTTGATTTCTACCTCCGCTGCCTTTAGCATTGCGAAGAGCTCGGGAATCGTCTTATCCATCCCTTGCATGTTATAGTTCATCACGAAGCTCTTGTAGCTTGGTGGCAGTGATTGAAGAATTCTGTCAATGACGCAATCATCCGGAAGTTGAACTCCCAGTTGAATCAAGTGATTATTATACCCAGACATTCTGAGTATATGCTCACTGACAGAACTATTTTCTTCCATCTTGCAGCTATAGAACTTATTGGAGACTTCATATCTCTCAATCCGGGCATTTGCTTGAAATATTAACTTCAACTCCTGGAACATCTCATATGCTCCATGACGTTCAAAACGTCGTTGAAGTCCCGGTTCTAAGCCGTAAAGCATGGCACACTGAACTATTGAGTAGTCATCAGCTTTGCTTTGCCAGACGTTCATAACTTCTGGCGTAGCTCTTGCAGGAGGCCTGGCACCTAGCGGTGCTTCCAGGACGTAATTCTTCTGTGCAGCAATGAGGATAATCCTCAAGTTACGGACCCAGTCCGTGTAATTGCTACCATCATCTTTCAACTTAGCTTTCTCAAGGAACGCATTAAAATTCAACGCCACAACAGCACGGGCCATATATCTACAATTAACATAGACAAGCAAGATACTATCAGGTACTAAGTTCATGATAAATTTAAGTTCGATTAATCATATTACTTAAGAACTCCCACTTAGATAGACATCTCTCTAATCATCTAAGTGATTACGTGATCCAAAGCAACTAAACCATGTCCGATTAACACGTGAGATGGAGTAGTTTCAATGGTGAACATCACTATGTTGATCATATCTACTATATGATTCACGCTCGACCTTTCGGTCTCTGTGTTCCGAGGCCATATCT
>NC_057814.1:252058845-252071360 GCF_018294505.1 Triticum aestivum | reverse complement strand
ATATGCTTGGCTCGTCAAGTTTAACCTGAGTATTCCGCGTGTGCAACTGTTTTGCACCCGTTGTATTTGAACGTAGAGCCTATCACACCCGATTAACACGTGGTGTCTCAGCACGAAGAACTTTTGCAACGGTGCATACTCAGGGAGAACACTTTTATCTTGAAATTTTAGTGAGAGATCATCTTATAATGCTACCGTCAATCAAAGCAAGATAAGATGCATAAAGGATTAACATCACATGCAATCAATATAAGTGATATGATATGGCCATCATCATCTTGTGCTTGTGATCTCCATCTCCGAAGCACCGTGCTTGTGATCTCCATCTCCGAAGCACCATCATGATCACCATCGTCACCGGCTCGACACCTTGATCTCCATCGTAGTATCATTGTCGTCTCGCCAACTTATTGCTTTTACGACTATTGCTACCGCTTAGTGATAAAGTAAAACTATTACATGGCGATTGCATCTCATACAATAAAGCAACAACCATATGGCTCCTGCCAGTTGCCGATAACTCGGTTACAAAACATGATCATCTCATACAACACATTATATCACATCATGTCTTGACCATATCACATCACAACATGCCCTGCAAAAACAAGTTAGACGTCCTCTACTTTATTGTTGCATATTTTACGTGGCTGCTACGGGCTTAGCAAGAACCGTTCTTACCTACGCATCAAAACCACAACGATAGTTTGTCAAGTTGGTGCTATTTTAACCTTCGCAAGGACCGGGCGTAGCCACACTCGGTTCAACTAAAGTGAGAGAGACAGACACCCGCCAGTCACCTTTAAGCAACGAGTGCTCCGAACGGTGAAACCAGTCTCGCGTAAGTGTACGTGTAATGTCGGTCCGGGCCGCTTCATCTCACAATACCGCTGAACCAAAGTATGACATGCTGGTAAGCAGTATGACTTATATCGCACACAACTCACTTGTGTTCTACTCGTGCATAGCATCAACGCATAAAACCAGGCTCGGATGCCACTGTTGGGGAACGTAGTAATTTCAAAAAATTTCCTATGCACACGCAAGATCATGGTGATGCATAGCAACGAGAGGGGAGAGTGTTGTCCACGTACCCTCGTAGACCGACAGCGGAAGCATTATCACAACGCGGTTGATGTAGTCGTACGTCTTCACGATCCGACCGATCAAGTACCGAACGCACGGCACCTCCGAAGTTCTACACACGTTCAGCTCGATGACGTCCCTCGAACTCCGATCCAGCCGAGTGTTGAGGGAGAGTTTCATCAGCACGACGGCGTGGTGACGATGATGATGTTCCACCGACGCAGGGCTTCGCCTAAGCTCCGCGACGGTATTATCGAGGTGTAATCTGGTGGAGGGGGCACCGCACACGGCTAAAATATCGTATATCAAGTGTGTATAGAGGTGCCCCCCTGCCCCCGTATATAAAGGAGCAAGGGGGAGGCCGGCTGCCTATGGGCGCGCCAAGGAGAGGGGGTGAGTCCTCCTCCTAGTAGGAGTAGGACTCCCCTTTCCTAGTCCTACTAGGAAAAGAAGGGGGGAAGGAAAGAGAGGGAGAGGGAGAGGGAAAGGGGGCTGCACCCCCCTCTCCTAGTCCAACTAGGACTCCTCCTGGGAGGGGGCGCACCACCTCCTGGCTGCTGCCCTCTCTCTCCCCTCAAGGCCCACTAAGGCCCAATACTTCCCCGGGGGGTTCCGGTAACCCTCCGGCACTCCGGTTCAATCCGAAACTTCTCCGGAACACTTCCGGTGTCCGAATATAGTCGTCTAATATATCAATCTTTACGTCTCGACCATTTCGAGACTCCTCGTCATGTCCGTGATCACATCCGGGACTCCGAACAACCTTCGGTACATCAAAACATATAAACTCATAATAAAACTGTCATCGTAACTTTAAGCGTGCGGACCCTTTGGGTTCGAGAACTATGTAGACATGACCGAGACACCTCTCCGGTCAATAACCAATAGCGGGACTTGGATGCCCATATTGGCTCCCACATATTCTACGAAGATCTTTATAGGTCAGACCGCATAACAACATACGTTGTTCCCTTTGTCATCGGTATGTTACTTGCCCGAGATTCGATCGTCGGTATCTCGATACCTAGTTCAATCTCGTTACCGGCAAGTCTCTTTACTCGTTTCGTAATACATCATCCCGCAACTAACTCATTAGTCACAATGCTTGCAAGGCTTATAGTGATGTGCATTACCGAGTGGGCCCAGAGATACCTCTCCGACAATCGGAGTGACAAATCCTAATCTCGAAATACGCCAACCCAACAAGTACCTTTGGAGACACCTGTAGAGCACCTTTATAATCATCCAGTTACGTTGTGACGTTTGGTAGCACACAAAGTGTTCCTCCGGTAAACGGGAGTTGCATAATCTCATAGTCATAGGAACATGTATAAGTCATGAAGAAAGCAATAGCAACATATTAAACGATCGGGTGCTAAGCTAACGTAATGGGTCATGTCAATCACGTCATTCTCCTAATGAGGTGATCCCGTTAATCAAATGACAACTCATGTCTATGGCTAGGAAACATAACCATCTTTGATTAACGAGCTAGTCAAGCAGAGGCATACTAGTGACACTCTGTTTGTCTATGTATTCACATATGTATTATGTTTTCGGTTAATACAATTCTAGCATGAATAATAAACATTTATCATGATATAAGGAAATATATAATACTTTATTATTGCCTCTAGGGCATATTTCCTTCAGTCACATGGTTCAGGTGACCCTTCCTGTGGTTGTTGTTGGGGTTGAAATTGTTGCGCTTGGGGGCTGGATTGTTTCCACCATTGTTTGGCTTGGGTGCCGGGTTCCTTGGCTTTGGGCACTGTTTAGCATAGTGTCCTTCTTGACCACAAGCATAGCAGGTGACCCCTGGATGGTATGTGTACTCCTTGTCCCAGGCATGAAACTGTCCTACGGGCCTTGGATCAGTAGTCGTGGATCTCCTTGCCTCTGTCCTTGGGACCTCAGTCTTGCCTCGGTTGTTGCGAGCAAGAGTCATCTTGTCCCTCTTTCGCTTACGGATATCTTCCAGACTACGACGCTCATTCTCCAAGGTGATGGCCTTGTCCACCAGAGTTTTAAAATCCGGAAAGGTGTGTACAATCAGTTGGCATCTTAGTGCTGGTGCCAGGCCGTCCAGGAATTTTTCCATCTTCTTATTTTCTGTCATGTGCTCGTCGTAGGCATAACGAGACAGCTGGGTAAACTGACCGTTGTATTCTGTCACTGACATGCCTCTCTGCTTCAGGTCATCAAACTCTCTCTTCTTGATTTTTATGATGCTCCTGGGGATGTGTGCCCCACGGAAGCCTTCCTTGAACTCTTCCCAGGTGATGTTGTGTTCACTGGGATGCATGTGTAGGAAGTTTTCCCGCCATGCTGCAGCTGCTCCAGTAAGGTAGTGTGGCGCATAAAGCACCTTCTCATGATCTGAACACTGAGCAATAATCAGTTTCCATTCAATGTCACGAAGCCAATCATCGGCTTCCAGCGGCCTATCGGTGTGAGCAAAAGTTGAGGGGCGAGTCTTCTGTAACTCAGATAACTTGGAATGTGGTTGATAGGGCTCACGGTGCTGTTGCTGGCTTTGCTCGAAGAGACGGCATACTTGAGACAGGGCTGCTTCGCTCTCTTGTTGACTGGACTGACCCTCAGTGAAATTGTTGCTAGTCTGTGTCCCGTAAACCTCTTCTGGCTGATTGGGCATGGAGCGAGTCCACGGGCGAGACATTTTCCAGTCTGGGGTATTATTTTGCAAAACCCATGAGAAAAACTGTGTAGCACAAGGAAAATCTTGCAAAGGCAACAATTTAAAAGACCTCAAGGTTTTTCAAGAAAACATAAACGATTTTGCACGGAGAAGAACTGCTTAGCATATATCTTACACGCGAAAAGGAAACACACGATACATCACTCAGGATGCGCGTACACATTCCTGACATGTTATTTAGGCTAGCGTACTACTCCAAAAGGCAGCAAACACACCAATACAAACTAGCATACAGATAAAGCAACACATCATACAAGCAGACATAACGCGCGGCTACTCGGCGCTCTCAGTCGGAGATGGTGAAGATCTCCTTTCCCTTGCCAATGGCAAGACTCAGCGGTCCAGGAGAATCAACCTCCACCTCCTCTCTAGCTGGCTCCTGGCGCGTAACGCTGCGCTGCGGTGATTGTGCGGGGGCGACTGGTGGTAGAGCGGGTGCGGTAGGCGGTGCGGCTCTGACTGGAGTAGGAGCGATGACTCGGTCGAACTCCTCAGTGGTAGGCAGACGGCGAGCAGTGGCCAAAACGGCCGGTGCATAGAGGCTGAAGACGAGATGAATGTCAGAGGCGGCGCCGTGTTGAGAAGCTCCTGCCTGCTGGCAGGACCGCCCCGGACTAAGTCCATGCGGGCAGCCACAAGATCGTCCACGAGGTTATCGAAAGACTCCTCCAGAGCCTTGAGATACTCCACAACCATCTCGATGGCTTCATCTCGCTCTCCCCGATGGCAGGCGAATGCATAGTGACTGGTGTAAGGCACATGGCATGGGAGGTAGCGGTAGCGACGAGTCTTCATCGTAGGAAGGATGTCCCGAAGACGAGCTATCACCTCACGGGCAGCCATCTGCATGGCATGCCTCTCCGTAGGCATGGCCCTTCCCACAAAACGGAAGTGGCGAGCTGCAGAACGTCCTCCCTTGAATTGCACCACAGCTTGGTGCATAGACACGTCGTCGCTGAGCTTGTGCTGATAGAGTGTGAACTCCGGGCGAGCTGCTGGCCCGATCGCGAGCTTGGTGATGGAGACGAGGAGCTTGACAAACCCCTCGGGCACGTTCATGAACACTCGATTCTCACAGCTGCTGCCAGCCATCTACAAAAGTAGGCAAAAATTCTGAGTAGTCATGTCATAAATTTATGATGACCAACAGAAAATAGCTACAATTGCAAAATGCTGAAAAAGCACAAAAGACGCAAATAACCGATTTGCGATCGCACCTAGTGGCTTCCTATAGTCAGCCTGGCTCTGGTACCAAGCTTGTCACGACCGGTTTTTCAATAAAACAATTATTGAGAGACCGATCCCTTTTACGGACCAGTAAGGAAGAATTCCTTCTCACTGGTAGACAATATCTTGGTCACAGAAGAAAAATACCAGGAGTACTGAA
Organism: Triticum aestivum; assembly: GCF_018294505.1. Classification (NCBI taxonomy): domain Eukaryota; kingdom Viridiplantae; phylum Streptophyta; class Magnoliopsida; order Poales; family Poaceae; genus Triticum; species Triticum aestivum. The sequence goes on along the minus strand of NC_057814.1, from coordinate 252,066,168 downwards.
TATAATACAAGGTTGAGCGGAGACTGCCCAACAATTTATTACATGTACGCCGATAAAACAAGACGGCGGATAGGGTGGCATAACTATTAACTCACGATAATAACGGTGGTGGAAATATCACCGCGAAGCGAGTGATATGACTCCTGAAGACTACAGCTCTTCGAGCGTCGGAGTGAGGCTCGAGGAGACTTATGCGGGTGGCGGAAGCGTATGTAATACAAGTGACCAATATCCGGGATCGCGCAGGACTGACTGGGACTCCTCTAGGCGTCGGACACGCTATCAAACTCTTCATCCAAGAGATCGCCTTCGTCAACATCTGGCCAAATCAACAAGCCAGGTGAGTACTATGAAAGTACTCGCAAGACAGTTCGGACATAAGATATAACAAATGTAAACATGAAGCGTATGAACAAATAAACCAGTGCGTTCAGACATAGAGATAGTAAATACTGGGGTGCCAAACGAGGGTCTGAATGACTCCTTGAGAGGAAACTGCAACAATAATAATACTGGTGCCAAACGAGGGTCTGAATGACTCCTCGAGCGGAAACTGCAAGAATAATAATACTGGTGCCAAACGAGGGTCTGAATGACTCCTCGAGAGGAAACTGCAAGAATAATACTGCCACAGTCGGGCGTCGGGGCGACACCACATAAAGGTCTTATAACAGAAAATAAAGGCAGTGTGTGCCACAGTCGGACGTCTGAGCGACATCACATAAAGGGCTTATATTTAATGTAAGAAACAAAAACACGCCACAGTCGGACGTCTGAGCGACATCACATAAAGGGCTTATATTGTAGCTCAATAATACAATAGTTCGGGAACATAAATTATCACAAGTACGAGACAAATATAACGTTAGTCCATCCACAGGAATAATAATTAAACTGGATTTACCACTTGAGCTTGTTCACCGGGGACAAGTCTTCCACGCGGATAGATATGGATATACTGATTACACTACTTGATCAGGGATACGATGACTTGGAAGAATTTGACTCTGCAGAGTTTGTACTTAACCACAGCCAACGGATTTCAGTAGTCACAGGGACTAGTTCCGTTTACGGTGTTTTAGAAGAAACACGTCTAACCAGTACACACCCATTCAACATTCCGAAGCCAGGGATCACCCTCGGCAACGTTCAAGAAAAACCTTGAGACGGGGAGGCTACAACCTCGCGTAGCATGGGATCAAATTTCTATACGCGCGCTCTAAGGGGGTGCCCCCCCTCTCGGTCCCAACCGGAAACACCCATGCCCCCTGACCGGATGACTGGCTTTAATCCTGGGCCAAGGTACCATCATCCCGGCCTCTCTGTTTGGTGTGTACACGGAAAGAGGTTACCAACTTACTAAACCGCATCCTGGCAAATGAAACATGTGGCAGCACGGAGGGGAAAAGAACAATAACGTGACTCCGTCCACGTTAACGTCGGAATTCGTCGGATGACGCAAGGCTGGTATGCTACAACAGTACCACCTTGCTGCCCTTCATGTCACCACATGATCAGGCCATCTCTCATCAGAGATCATCGCAACTTTGGAACAAAACGGGTAGTTGCCTCACAAGCAACGAGGTACTCACTGACACTCATATGCCACGCACAAACTGTCAAGCAAACATGCAAAACACCTATCATATCAAATGTTCAAACATGCTTGCCTGGTTCGGAGAAGTCAGAGTCTAGCTCGGCGAAGTTCGCGGCTCCGTCACCCCTTCCGGAACCTACGGCAATCACGAAAACGGGCACTAACGTGAAAACCAATGTGTGCACAGAAACTTATCCAAAAAAATTCCAAATAAATCTCATAAAAAACTAGACAAAATTTTAAGACTGTCAGAAAAAGAATCACTCAAAAATTCCTTTTTATTAAAAAGTTATAAAGGTTTCTGTCCAGGGACTTATCTGTAATGAAACAGAAAAGTTCCAGGGTTTAAACTGAGAAACCAGAAAACGCTTCGGAAAGAAATGCGCTAGCTAAAGAGGGAAAGCGTATTTTGCCCGAAGGCGCCAACAGAAAACGGTTCGAGGGAGAATATAACAGAGGCTGACATGGGGGGTCCACACGTCAGGTTTAGAAAGCTCGCCGGCGCCCGAAGACTGCGGTGGACGCCGGCGTCGAACCACGGCGAGTCAGGAGGATCGGAGGGTACCAAGAGCTTCAGCGTGTTATTCCGCGTCGGTGGGTGGTGGACTCGATCAACGGGGAGCACCACGTCAACGGCGACACTTTCTCCGGCGGACGGCGGCTCGGGTGAGGGTGGAGAACTCCGGTGGAGGGCTGCAAACTTCGAATTGAAGCGCGGGTCAGAAGGAGAGATGCATAGTGAAGCTATTGGCAAGAGATGGGAGGCAGAGGTGCACGCCCCCGAGCGAATCGAGCTGGATCCCGTGGTGGGTCGCGGCGGCCGGAGTCGAGGAAGGAGACCTCCTCGGGGCCCTTCCAGTGGCTAGGCGTGCTCTAGGTGGAGTGTAGGGATGGTGTGTGCTCGAGTTGAAGCTCGGGGCCTCTATTTATAGGCGGATCGACGGGGTGGCCGTGAACGGAGAATCTCCGGCGAGCAATTACGGTGATGCAGTGGATTGGCAGGAGGTTTGAGTGGCCAGGCAGCATCAGTGGAAGTTACTGGTGCCATTTCACTGCTAAACGGAGTTGGTCTTGGCGTAATGGCGTCGGTCCATGGTGAGGTGGCCGCACGGGCACGTCGGCGGCAGAGAGCGTGCTCCGCGCCCTGCGGTTCACGACGAGGGTGGCAGCGCGTTCGGGGGAGTGGAAGGCCACACGGCGAGCTCTGGTGGCTTGGGCGGCGCTGGGTGGCGCCGTCAGCGCCGCGCCTCTCTCTGGCGGCCGCAAAGCCGCCGCTGGCGTCGGTCACGGGGCGGCGCACCTTCTGCTGCTCATCACCGACGTCCGCAAGGTGCCAGACGCTCGTGCGGTGCAGGAACAAGGGGGAGGGGATGGGGAGCAAGGCGACATCGAGGCAGTGTCGAGATCGACAACAAGTTCTGAAGAAAACGACAGTGCACTGAAATGTTCTCTGAACTTTACTGAACCTGATTTTGACAATGCACTACAGGTGTTCGACAGAATGATTTGGCAATGAGAAAATTTTTCCTGGGGCTGGGACTTGGTGAGGTGACCACTCAATGCACCCAGAGGCTGCCTGATTTTACATGGAATTTTTGGAGAAGGATTTGAATGAATTTCACCAAATTTGTCAAATCTGGTCCAAACTTGCAGCAAGTGTAGTTTGAAAAATTTGAACTGAAGACCAGTGGTTCTTCCTGGATCTTGGTTGAGGGTTCAAAGGACTAGGAAGGGAAAAAGGTTTGGGGGCAAAGATCAAAACAGAAAGTGTAGCTCCTTTGTAAATCACCAATGGCTAGAATAGAAGACAGAAATTTGTTTGAATAAGATTTAAATGGAAAATAATCATATGGGGAGGTTCAACTTGCTGGATTTGATGCAACTCATGATCCAAAGATGAGGGAAGGTTTAGGAGAGAGCATTTGCACTAAGGCCATGGCAAGAGAGAATTGTTGAAAGTGGCAAAGGATTATTCCAAAAGCCATAGTGCAAATTTCAAAGAGACTTTCAAAAGGCATTTTCCCAAGTGAAAAGTATTTTGTCTTGAGTCAAAATAAAAAGCAAGAACCTCCAAGACCAAAAACAGATCTTGGGTGAAAATCCAAATAAAACTTTTGCCATAAAAAAATATTTGAAAGGGAGAGTTCTTTTGAGTAAAAATTTTAAATCACCTCCCTCAAGTCAAATAAAATCTTTTGAAAAAAACCAAATAAAAACTTGGGTGTCACAGGTATTCATCCTTGTTTTCTTTATGGTTGTGCCCTATTTCTCCACAAAGCTTGTATGCACAAGGTTTCTTCATATCCTTTCCATAAGGCTTCTGGGTCATATCCTTTCCGACTATAGGGTTATTCTTCGCGTGATCCTCCATGTTCTAAATCCATCGGTCTGTCTCCAATTGACTCATCCGTCCAGAAAATATGGGTTCATCTCCATTCATCCTCTATTGGGTCCAAGGGTTTTGGGGTGGGATAAGAGAGATAGAGAGGGATGCACACAATACAAACAAAAGTTTTGAAGAGGCAGATTTTATTTGTGGCTGTCAGGAAAAACATCAAACAAATGACAGCTCGCAAACGTCGCATCTAACGTAGGTATAAAACAGGGGTTTGGTCTTCTAAAGGTTAATAATTCATCAATGTCGTCAAACTCTTCAGGTCTTGTTCATGTCTCCGATGGCTCCTTCCGATCGTGCTTATCCTTCTCAAGTATTACTGCCAGTCCATCTCTGTTGAAGCGAAGTCTCTCGTGACACCCTTTAATATTTCTGGAGTTGCGTTCCAAACTTCTGGGTTTCAACATCCTTGGCATGAACCATGGTCCTACTGTCCTTCAGTTCCTGACGAATCTCCTGTATCTCGAGGTTTTGCTCCTCCAGCGTGGCTACTTTCAGATTCTGGGTCCTGAGTTCTTCACGAAATGCTTCTTTGTCAAATACAGCTTCTTGAAGGTTCATCTTAAACTTCCTGATGTAATACTCCAGATCCTGGCGATACACCGGCTAAGGTTAAAACTGCATCCTTTGCTGATAGATGCTCCATCAGCCTTCTACCATCCAATCTTTCCATGCATCTGCATGCTTAACTCCACACGGTGACAATAGCATAAACGGGTAATAACACCATGGTCAGCCGTGTCTATGCCCATGTTACTGCCATGAGCTTTCATTCCATAATTGATATCTCCTGTCTTCGGGTTTTCTTGACAAAAACTTTGAGTTCTAATGCTCCAAGTTCCTGTCTTTCTCTGATACATCTTGATCTCGGGTATTGACGGCTTCCATAGTCTGCCAAGTTCCATAAGGGTAGCCTTCCTATACCAATCTGGAAATTCTTCAGAGCCTTCAAATTCTCCTAGTCTTCAGAGTCTTCAACCGTTGTAGTTCCAATTATAACAAATGCTTGGTAAAAATGATCTTCATTCTGAAGTAGTCTTGGTTGTCCGATATCTTGTTCTTCTTGGAGTGGTCTCATCAGTCGAATCTTTGTGGTCAAAGGGGAAAGGGGTATAGCCTCACTAAAAAGGAATATTTGAATAAGCTCAGAAGAGAAGGGAGGTAAAATATCCTTTTTGAAAAGAAAGTTGTAGAGAAAATCTTTTCCTATGGGCTTGCCAGTTTCTAGGGCCACGTCCTACAGTCAACATGTGCTCTGATACCATCTTGTAGCGACCTGACCTCAAACGGTCAAGTCCCTGTGCTTAAGTGTCATCCCTGGATCGGTATGCTGACACACATAGTACTCGAGGATTTATAACAGAGGTAAATCACATGTATAAATAACGTAAACACCATTACATCAATCCAAATAGCGGAAGTAACAACAAGGTTGTGGATTCCCATCAACACCAACGGCAAAGTTGAGTGTAGAAATCGTAACCCTAACGTATCACTTACTTGTCATAAGATTCCTGCAACATGAGACGTTGCAACCACAAAGGGTCAGTACATTGAATGTACTGGCAAATTCATACCATAGAATAATGATGAATAATAACTATCACTATATGCATATTTGGCTGGTGGAAAAGCTCTATAAAATGGTTAACATGTTTTTGCGAAAAGCCAATTTTCCCTACTTCAAAGGAATATATTTTATTTAACTACAAAGTTGGTTGATAAACATTGAGAAGGTTCCTCCAACTCAATCCCAAAATAATAATCATTAACCCAACAAATTATTTAAGTAGCGTGATGAGATCAACATGATAATCCAAGAACCAGATACTCAAGATGTCCATAACCGGGGACACGGCTAACCATGATTAGTTTGTACACTCTGCAGAGGTTTGCGCACTTTTCCCACAAGACTCGATCACCTCCGCTTGATTTCTCGCACTACATGGTGTTTGAGAAACGGATGACCGAGACACCGTCTTTCAGAAACAATACTCTTTACTCCGGGTGGACAGTTACACCTACTTTCCCCTACATCTGCTAGCCCACCTCTTCAAGAGGTCATGTAACCTACTCAACTATGCTAGAGCCCATAATAGCTTGTGGCTGCACACGGAAGTTTCTAGCATGAAAAATCTCATGATCCCTTTGAGTCTGGGTGGCGGTCCATAGGATGATCACACGGGTACTCCGGGATATCAAAAAATACAGGCAACACTGGTTTCTCCAGGTGCCTCAATCCACCGAGATGTAAATTAAAGTAGCCACCTTAAGTTGAACGATTAATTAACAATCTCACATCTGTTATGGAAAACTCTCAAACCCAATCCACGTCTACGAGCATAGCATAGCAATATAAGCAAACGTAGAAGTAACTCCCAATGGTTTGATATAAACAGGGCAATAGGTACTACCTCATCTAATTCCCAAAACCCACATTTTAATCAGATCCTAATCATGCAATAGTTTGAGGATTGATCTAATGCAATAAAACTGGGTGGTAAAGAGGTATGATCAAAGTGTGAACTTGCTTGTACTGTTGATGAAGATGATTCGCACTCAAAACTGTTGATAGATCTACTCGTCACACTCCGGTCAATCTATCGTAAGCAAGCAATAGTAACCACACATAAGCAATCACTCAAAAGATCAGAAAGAACGAAGAACACGATTCAGAAAACATCAAAACCAAGCAAATAACTCTTGCAACATAAGAAAATTTCTAACAGTACCAAAATTATGTGAATTTGGCCTTATCAGAACGTTTAGGTCAAGAGCTTTAATTTGCAAAAAGAATCAACTCAAACGGAGCTACGGAACTCAAATTACGATCAAACGAAGTTTGAATTAAAATCTGGTCTAAATCAAAATTTTAAACTTTCAAAAACATGTTTTAGTTGGATTACTGGATAGAGGGGATCATAACAAAGAAGTGGGCGTTGGTTTCGTTGGATTTGGACTAACGAGTAAAGAGTAATGATCGTTTGAAAAACAGGGACTAAACTGTAAAATGAAACAACTACAACTAGGTCCCTGGCAGAAAACTAAAATAAAAGAAAAAGATAAATAGCAAACATTCGTTACCGATTGCTAATGAACGAAAACTGTTCACTGAAACTAACTAAACGGAAGACGTTCCCTAACTAACAAGAACGAAACGGTTTACTTACGAAAAACCGATCTGGAGGATAAACCGGCAAAAAAAATAAAAATAAACCGGGCAGTTTTATCGGCTTTACTGGCTCGGGGCAAATAAACCGGCGGCAGCGGTTTGGATCGGCGAGCTCCGGCGAGGCGGCTGCGCGGCGGCGGTGGCCGCGGGCGGCGGAGC
>NC_057814.1:252035015-252058342 GCF_018294505.1 Triticum aestivum | reverse complement strand
AGATCCGACGGGATGCGGCGGGGCGCGGCGAACGGCGGCAGCAGCGGCGCGTTGCGGGAGAGAGAGAGAAAAGGAGGCGGGGCCGGGCGAAGTATATAAGGAGGGGGCAATGGCTTGCATGGAGGATGGGCAAGAGGAGGCCGGCGGAGACATGGAGGCGGCGGCGATGGCGTGGTGGCTCGGAACTCCGTCCCGAGCTCGGGGACGAGCGGCTGGGCTGGGCCGCGGCCTGTTGGGCCAGCCCAGTTCGGCGGTGGAGAAGATTTATTTTATAAAACATTTTCTCAGACAAATAAAAACAAAATAAAAAATATTATATAGGCATATAATATATCAAAATTTTCAGAAAAAGATTTCCTAGAGCATGAACATTTTTGTCAAGTCAAATAAATTCGAGAAAAATTCAAATAATTCAAAGAGTGCTACTCCCCTACTAAAATCCAATAAAAATCATTTTAAAAATACCAAAATAATTTCAAATGTATTTCCCTCCAATTTTCCGATGTAGGGAATCATGTTACCCTATTTTCCATATATTTTATTTTTTGAGAAAAATAATTTGAAATAAAAACCAAAATAACTCCAAATTGAAAATGATTTCAAAGGGGCGTTAAATTTGGTTTCTTTGAAACTTCCAACTCATATTTCATATGTTTTGAAGAAGTCATTTTAGCTTCGCTCTTGAAAATCATTGAGTTGCGTAAAGTTTCAGAATTGGAAATATTTTCAAATGAAATTCAAATATTTTCAACACCCTTGTCATTTCAATAAATGGAAGAAGTCATGTCATCTTCTCTCCAGGGTTTTGTGGTGAAAAGAATTTGAATTCATGGAGATCATAAAAGCAAAAATGAAAGTTTGGGAAAGTCCTTTTATTCCCTCTCATTTAACTTTCGAAAAGTTTCAAATTTCACTCAATCAATCAAGCAATCAATCAAATCTATCTATTTAATATAACAATCCAAAATTTAGAATTTTGGGATGTTACAAGTCCACTATATCTACCTATATGCGGTATTCTTTTGCCGTTCTAAGAAAATTTGTATGTGCCATCTCTAATTTTCAAAATAAACTTCTCTTTTGTGTGTACGTACCGCCCGCGGAGCGGTGTGGGGTGGCTAATATTTTCCATGCTAGATGTGTTATTCTCATGATGAGTGTTTATTCACTTGTCATTGCACGAGAGTAAGGCAAAGGAATTAGGGATGCCCAGTCCCGAAATGAAAAATGAATTTACTTTATGTTGTCAAATAATAAATTCCTTAGAAAGTGTTGGTACAGAAGGCAACCGTGGATACAGCTAGCCATGGAAAGTGAAAGTATGGTGGAAAAAGGAATAAACTTTATTTTCTGTTTGGGAACCGCCTATGATATATCTAGCATGGAAAGTGTTGGGAACTCTAAGCCGTTGTCCTTGGTGGGAAAGACACACCTCCCAAAATGTTTTTATCTCTAAGTTTTTCGCTTTGAGCTCTGGCACCTCCACAAATCCCTACTTCCCTCCGCGAAGGGCCTTTCTTTTACTTTATGCAATTTTTACTTTTGAATTTGAGTCTCCATCTTCTCTTATAAAAGCATAAACTAGGAGGAACTATGATCGTACTTGAGTATTGGGTGTAGCTAATCTGCGAGTGTGTTTCATGAATGGATCAATGATTGAGCATGATGGGCTAGGGATAACTTATTTTAGCGTTGATAATTTGAAAGACATGGTTGCTTGTTGGTATGCTTGAGTATTTAAGTTATCATGTCAAAACTAGACTATTGCTTTGAACAAAATAAAAGTCCAAATGTCCATGCTATAAAGAAAAGAATATGAGATGACATGTTAGGCAGCATTCCACATCAAAAATTCTGTTTTTATCACTTACCTACTCGAGGACGAGCAGGAGTTAAGCTTGGGGATGCTGATAGGTCTCCAACGTATCTATAATTTTTGATTGTTCCATGCTGTTACATTATCAATCTTGGATGTTTTATAATCATTTTATAGTCATTTTATATCATTTTTTGCTACTAACCTATTAACATAGTGCCAAGTGCCAGTTGCTGTTTTCTGCATGTTTTTTACATCGCAGGAAATCAATAACAAACGGAGTCCAAACGCAACAAAACTTTTTGGAGATTTTTTTGGACCAGAAGACATCCAGTGGGCCGAAGAAGCGCCTGGGGGTGCTCCGAGGGGAGCACAACCCACCAGGGCGCGCCAAGAGGCCCAGGCGCGCCCTGGTGGGTTGTGCCCACCTCAGGTGCCCCCTAAACTGACTCTTTGCTCTATAAATACCCTAATATTCCAGAAACCCTAGGGGAGTGGACGAAAATCAATTCTAGCCACCGCAGAGTCCAGAACGACTAGATCCAATCTAGACACCATCACGGAGGGGTTCACCACTTCCATTGGTGCCTCTCCAATGATGCATGAGTAGTTCTTTGTAGACCTTCGGGTCCGTAGTAAGTAGCTAGATGGCTTCCTCTCTCTCGTTTGATTCTCAATACAATGGTCTCTTGGAGATCCATATGTTGTAACTCTTTTTGCGGTGTGTTTGTTGGGATCGGATGAACTTTGAGTTTATGATCAGATCTATCTTTTTATATCCATGAAAGTTATTTGAGTTTCTTTGATCTCTTATATGCATGATTGCTTATAGCCTGATATTTCTTCTCTGATATTTGGGTTTTTTTGGCCAACTTGATCTTTTTATCTTGCAATGGGAAGAAGTGCTTTGTAGTGGGTTTGATCTTACGGTGCTTGATTCCAGTGACAGAAGGGGAACCGACACGTATGTATCGTTGCTACTAAGGATAAAACGATGGGGTCTATTTCTACATAAATAGATCTTGTCTACATCATGTCATCGTTCTTATTGCATTACTCCATTTCTCCATGTACGTAATATACTAGATGCATGCTGGATAGCGGTCGATGTGTGGACTAATAGTAGTAGATGCAGGCAGGAGTCGGTCTCCTAATCTTGGACGTGATGCCTATATAATGATCATTGCCTGGATATCATCATGATTATTTGAAGTTCTATCAATTGCCCAACAGTAATTTGTTTACCCACCATTTTCTATTTTCCTCGAGAGAAGCCACTAGTGAAACCTACGGCCCCCGGGTCTCTTTCTCATATTATTTGCCTTTGCGATCTACTTTTCCTTTGCTTTTATTTTCAGATCTATTAAACCAAAAATACAAAAATACCTTGTTGCACTTTATTTTATTTGGCGTTCGATCTATCCATCTACTACAATTTATTCACGTCTGTTTGCCTATCTTTGGGCGCCGCTACCCGAAAGGGATTGACAACCCCTTTTACACGTCGGGTTGCGAGTATTTGTTATTTGTGTGCAGGGGTTGTTTACGTTGTGTTGCTTGGTTGTCCTACTGGTTCGATAACCTTGGTCTCATCACTGAGGGAAATACCTACCTCTGCTATGCTGCATCATCCCTTCCTCTTTGGGGAAATACCGACATAGCTTCAAGCCGCATCACAAAGTATTTGGACCCATGGCCCGAAAGTGGCAAAGTATGTGAATTCTCCACAAGTGATAATTTGTGCCAGCAAAAGCAAAGGTATCACTATGCACTAAATCACTAGTTGACATCAATACTCTCTAGGCGGTAAAGCCTAATAAGGAAAGACCTAGCCCTAATACCAATTGAAAGTACCACGATGTCGCCTAGAGGGGGTGAATAGGTGTTTTAAAAACTTCTACGGATTTGGCTTCGCGCTAATGCGGAAATAAACTAAGAGTGTAATTTTTAAGCACAAATCCTAAATATACTGGGCTCAACCAAGTGCACCAACAACTTGATCTAAAAAAGATGAGCACAACAAGGATACTAACAAGCACAAGTAAGTTACACAAACTTAGTTGAGCAATATCACAAGATATGTAAGAGTATGACACAAGTTAGCAATTCATACTAATGACAAGATATATCAATAGTAACAAGTATGAATCGCGGGATATAAAGTGTAGGCCTAAATAATCTCTACAAGGAGATAGCCAACACAATATAATGAGGACAACAATATATAGTGAATGCAAGGTCAAGAGACCAAAGTAAACCACAAGTAGTGGCTAGGGTTAGAGATAACCGAAGACAAGGAGATGAGGATGTATCCCGATGTTCACTTCCTTGGAGGGAAGCTAGTCCCTGTTAGAGAGGTGGATGTTACCATGAAGTCACACCAACACCACAAAGGATCACCCTATTCTCACTTCGAGATAACACCATGAAGGTGTTTCTCAACCACTAGTGGTAGACCTTGACGCGGCCTCCAAACCTTCACAAGTTGATTCCTCACCGGAGCGGTCCTACCGCCTAGGAGTCTCCAACCTCCAAGAGTAACAAGATCAAGGGGGAAATGCTCAAGACTTGCTCAAATCACAAATTCCTTTGGTTACAAGTGGGAGAGGGAGTTGATCTATCACTTGATTGGAAAATCTCTCAAGAACTCTCACGAATCTCTCCAAGATCTAAGATTTGGTGTAGGAGAAGTGAGAGGGAGCCAGTTGGTGTTCTAGGGTTCTTTTGGATTGAGTGGTCAACCCTCTACCGGATTGGTAGAGGGGTATATATAGCAAGCGTAGAAAACTAGCCGTTTGTGAGTAAGTGGATGTGTCAGGCCAAACATCCAGTGGCTGATAAATGTGCACACGTACATAGAAAAACAGAGGCAATGTACAGGGGCCGGGCATCTGGCCAAAGTTGGGGCTCCGAACATTCCGAGGACATGACCAACATTCCAACATGGTATTTGGACATCGGCGGCCGGATTTCCTGGAGGATCCCGGACATCCGGCCAAGTCCCGGATATCTGGCCCATAAAAAAACAGCAGGAACCACAAAGCTGAAACATACATAACTTTTACACCCAGACTCCGATTTTGACGATCTCGGGCTTGTTTTGAGGCTATGGAAAAACTCCAGGTCCTCACATATAGAACCACCCAAGATAAGCCGAAATGAATGGTTAAAAGTATGCAAAGGTTAGACACATACTTTGGGGAACCTAGTCGGCTTTGGATTTTCTTTTGTAGATGTGTAGGTATTTTGTATTTGCATTAGATATGTGTGAAATATGCCTATGTTGGAATATGATGTGAGGAAGAATATAAATAGATGATGTGGACTTGAGAAAATCCATCACTAACCCCTTTGATCCCCTCTTAATAGTGTGGGATCCCTATAACTCAAGAATCGTAAAAGAATTATACTGGATAGCTTCTGGAAACTCATTCTTGAGAATACATCCTTTTCGATGGTCATCGAACCTCACATCTAAAGCCAAAGGAACTAATACCTTTGACTAAAGCATTTCAATTAAGCTTGATGTTAATGTTTATGCTTGGCTCAATTTGGAATGATGATATTGATCAAGACACTAGGTGAAGGCTTCAAATTGTATTCATCTTCATATGTTCACCATGTGATCATCCACAAGCTTCAAGCATGTAATCCTTCGGGGTGGCTATCTTGAACTTGCCCTTGTCAGCCATGAACATCAACACTTGATTTCATCCTCTCAAGGGCACTTGAAATCTTTCTTTTGATGTTAGTCCATAAGAACCACCTAACCCACATGGGTATAGAAAACACATAGAATGGGTTAGTACAAGAGCGCAATTGATAAGTTCTTACCATACCACAAGATATCATGTGGCAATGATTTGCGCTTGTGTGTTGACCATCTTTGAGTTCAATTTTTTATCTTCATCTTGGTCAACATTTATATTTGCTCCATGATTAATCTTAATGTCTTGAAGGCCCTATTGATCTCTTCACTATGCTTCATTGCTTCAAGACATGGTCACTAATATCTCAATTCACCATGTCCATATCAAGTTTCTCCATGAGTATCATATTGGACATCATTTTCTCGTTTTCATGTTCCAACATAGTATCTTGAGAGGCACAATGAATTCTTCACATGAATTATTTGCTTCAAGACATAATCATACATGACTCAACATATGAGCTCATCATGATCCTATATTCAAGCGTATGTAGAATTCTTCTCTTTAATCATTCTCTCAAGATCTTGATCCATCATGGTTTAGTCCATAGTCCTAATCATGAGAACCTCTGAGATCTTTAATGAACTCCATATAGATCACGTCTTGTTTCTCGCACAAAATTCATCTTGATCATATTTGATTCAATCATTGATCTCAATCTTGATGCACAACTATATGTATATGGCATCCATTCCGAATCCACTCGATCTCCTCCTTGCATCACCATGGAACAAATATCCTTCAATTCATCCAATATTATTCATGTATTGCAAATGGAACTTTCCTTCAAATGAATACAAATGGAACTTTCCTTCAAATGGATAACTCAATGCAAACATTAGTCCATTAGGATTGTCATCAATTACCAAAACCACACATGGGGACTACATGCACTTTCAAGGATGCAATTGTATACCGTTGTGTCCGAAGGTTTGCTTAGTTTTGGACAATTGCCACCAATGCATGTGTATAATTTTCAAGGACCGCCAATGCACCATCATGAAAAAGGGAACCAAATGATGGAGAATTTGCAGTTTGTTGTTAATTTGCCACATCATTCTCACCCAACACCACCACCGTCACCGCCGCACCATAAAGTTGCATCTCGGTCGGCTCCTACTAAAGTGAATTCAACTTGTTTGAAAAGGAAAAAGAAGGTTATCAATGTTGATGATGACAAACCACATGAAAGTATCGCACACCGTCTGTCCTAAGCACTTGAGAAACATGAACAATTGGCAATATCAATATTACTTGCTCAAATCCTTTCTGTATGAATTTAAATTCTTGTAGCTTGTTGGAACTAAATTAAATGTTCAAAATGTGGGAAAGCACTTGGTTGGAGTGTTCAATTGATCCCATCGATGGAATGGTAAGAAGCGTGAGTAGTTCCGAGATGACATTGCTGCTCTATATAATAGTTCAACACCAAGTAACTGGAAGAGATATCGGAATCAGTTGAAACAACAGTGGTAAGAAGGCTGCAAGAGTCCACTCATCATGGAAAGCACCAATCCTTTTCTTGGTCGTTTGCCACTCTTGCTTCAACTGATTTTGATCCCTCTTCTAGTTATTTGGTGGCGTACTGTTATACAGAGCAGCAATGTCATCCTGGAATTTCTCACCCTTCTTACCATTCCCATCAATGGAATCAGTTGAACATCCAACAAAGCACTTGCTACATTGTGAACATTTAATTTAGTCGAGCCTAACAAGCTAAAAGAATGTAAACTCATATAGAAAGGAGTTGAGCAAGGAACATCTATATTACCTTAGGACATATGGTGTGCGGTCATTCCACTTGGTTTATCATCACCAACATTGGTAGCGTTCGTTTTCCTTTTGGAAGAAGTTGAATTCACTTTGGCAGGACCAGACCGAGATGCAACTTTAGGGTGCGGTGGTGGTGGTGGTAGTGTTGAGAAGGAGTCATGTGCGGAAGTACTAAATAAGGCAGATTGTTCATCCTTTGGTTCCCTTGTTTGTGATGGTGCATTGGCAGTTGCTGGAAATTATACGGATGCATTGGCAGCAATTGTCCAAAACTAAGCAAAACTTCGGGAGCAGGGTTATAAAATGGACTCCTATTACAAGTATGATAATTCATGACTGAATCATCGGACATCGGAGATAGCATGTAAAGTGAAACAATAACAACCTTGGAAGATCATGACAATCTGAAGCAAAATTACAAGGTAGGCATATCATGACAATGTGGAGAAAAGGTACAAGGTAGGAATATCATGGAAACTGCAACCAATTTTTTCCCATGCTAAGCACCTTTGCAAAATCTATTTACTAGCCTCAAATTGTAACTGATTTCTATGATAAATCATTGCGCATTTGAGGCCAACATGGTCATCTCTTGTTTTGTGAGAAATCTGACATGACCATCTTTAGTAACCCAGTAAGCATCTTCTTTGAAAACTGATGCTACCGATAACTTAACTTTCCCTTAAAACTACTATATCATTTGCAGAACCTAAAATAGCTAAATCTGAGAATGAGGGTCTATGTGTTTTATGACTTGCCTGAAAAACATTTAGTTAAGTAGAACTCGGTATGCACTCTGTCTGCTGATGAGAATGCACCTAGTTAGCTTATGTACCGACTCTTCCAATTATAGTTCTGCTTGAATGCTTGTCATATTGTGTACTAGAGTATTTGTTCACCAATGAAGAAGCATAATAACCTCACATATATAGGAAGAACTCGTCATGCAGCAGGAAGAACTCACATCAGTGGTAAACTCACATATAGATGAAGAACTCACATAATAATTATCTAGCAAAAACAAGAAGAACTTACCATTTATTCAAAGAGGGGTTCTCCATGGAGCTCGATGGGTGATGGGTTAGAAGTGCGGCGGTGTCGTGGTGTTGGCAGAGGAGCTCGCCATGGTGCCGAGGTAGAAGTGCGATGGTCGAGAGGGATCGACACAGGAGCTCATCGGGGTGTCGACAAACAGTTGTTGTAGCAAGGTGGCCGATGGCCGGACATGTGTCGCTCGTTGCGGGCGCCAGATCTCGCCATGATTCGAGTGGCGCCACAACTCGATGCCGCCGCACGGCGAGGCCCCTGAGAGGGGGATGGAGAAAAGAGTGAGAGATGGAGTCGGCTGGGTAGAACTACTCGAGCGGGAGATGGATGCGCTAGGCGGGAGATGCAGGCGCTATGGAGGAGGAAGAGGTGGGTAAGGAGTAGTAGGGACGAAGCACACGAGATCGGTTTGCATTTCTATTTATAATTTACGCTTTGTTATTGTATCTACCTATGTTACTCTAATGCTCTCTATCTTCTTTCATTATCTGTCACATTAGCGTTTTTTCCAAGCTAGAGTGCATGATACTAGCTAAGATACAACCACTATAGCCGGTCTTACAATCATTCATAATGTTTGGTTTTGTCTAATTTCTGGGGTTCTCTTTTGTTTTTCCATTTTTTGAAGAAAGCTACTTTGGTTGTTGTTTCGCAGGAAAAGTGAGATTGTATTACTCAAGCAGGTAGAACATCGTTCTTACACAAATTCATACTCCCTTCATTTCTTTTTAGTCTGCATATAAAATTTGGTCAAAGTCAAACTTTATAAAGTTTGAGTAAATTTATAGAAAAAATATCAACATCTACAATACTGAAGTCATATTTATGAAAATTAATTTGATTAGGCATCTAATAATATTGATTTCATAGTATGAATGTTGATATCATTTCCTACAAAGCTAGTCAAACTTTATAAAGTTTGACTTTGACCAAATCTTATATGTAAATGAAAAAGAAACGGGTGGAGTAATTCCCTCCGCACTGGCCCCTATCTAGACCATAGTACAGGGGGTGGCGTGACCATAGAGAGAAGGTCATGGTTGACTCTATTTTGCTTATGTCTAATATGAGTAACTACAATCTTCCTTTCATCTACAAGGAGCGACTGAATTTATCTAAAGATGGGCATAAACTTGGACCTATTACAAGCAGTATCTTGGATTATATTGGCAGCTTCTACACTGTCTAGCTTGATGATGATGGGCTTCAATGTTTGATGGAGCACAAGTGTGATCCCTTCTAGGCAGGCAACCAACTCTGCCCCAGTGTGCTATCACAAGTGAGGATTTGCCAATAAGCCATGAATATGATGACATCATCTTCATCTCGGAGAACCATACCTCCACCGACATCCCCGCGACAAAAGAGCTATCGGTGTTGAGTTTTTCCCAGCCAGTTGGTGGGTGTGTCCGACGAGGACCCTCATCCATCTGCTTTGGCACATGAGCTACGCGTGCATCAGTGGTTAATAGGACTGGCAGGACCATCTTTCCTTTAACACATCAACATTTTTTAGGTAACTGGCAGTAGCCTTTTAATCACATAAGCTTGTTCATTACATATAATTGTCCTAATAAATCTAGTACTTTCATTAAACCAACATGATCAACCATCATACTCTGCTGACTTAGCAAGAGTGTTAGCTACAAAATTACATGGCCGATTAACATGGATGAAGTTATGAGATATAAACTTTGTAGCCCAGTTCTTGATACCATGGACTATTGCTCCTGTAGGCGATGTATTCAAATTTTGTTTCTTTGATCTTGTTGATCAGCAACAAACAATTAGAAGCCACCACAGATTTCTACATGCCTTTCTCCCTAGCAAGAAATAAGGCTTGATGTACTATCGCGGCTTCTGCAATTTGAGGATTTTGAATTTGAGCAAAGTAGCATCTGCTTGCCGGCTACACCATCCCCCGATGATCACGAATCACCACACCTAATCCCGCTCTTGTAGACCGAGAAAAGATTGTTGCATCCACGTTGACAAGCATTGACCATCCTCATGGTGAAACCAATTTTGGTTTTGACTTCAAGGACTTGCATCTGTAGGGAGATAACCATGAGCCAGCCTCCATAATACTACTTTCACTTTATTAGAACACTGAAATGCCCACAAATTCTTCCACATTTTCTCTAATGGTTTATGTTTGATGTCAAACATTTTCCATCTACAGTCTGCTCTCTCCAAAAATCCTTTCTAGCTAGACTATAGGCTGATCTGATAGTGTAGATGCCATTCTTTGTGTGGGGCCATGAGGCAAAATGCATACCACTTTCTCAACTTAAAGGAATGCTCCATGTTTCCTCTAAGAATTTATTTTTGATGACTACCTCATTCCATTGTTGTTCCCCCCTCGATAATCAAGGAGCTTACTAATTGGTTTTCACTCATTGATTGCAGAGTTTTTTCCATCTCCTACTCTCCAATGGAGGCCCTTTTGCATTAGTTGCGTCCCATACATCAGACTACGACATGTGTAGGATGAAGACCTCGAGCATCGCAGTCATAAAATCCCCATCGGGATAGTACCTACCATATAATACTCGGGCGCACAAATAGTTGGCTTTGATCAAAAGGCGCCAACATTGTTTACCCAACATGACTTGATTGAAAATTGAGATATCACTAATTCCCATGCCTCCTAGGAACTTTCGTGAGGACAACCACTTCCTTGATATCCAATGTAGTTTCCTTCTCCCATCTTCTATGCCCCACTAGAAGTTTGAAATTGATCTTCTTATATTTTCACAAACGCCAATGGGAAGGAGAAAACAACTCGCTACATATGTTGGAATTGCCTGTGCGACCAATTTTAACAGAACTTCTTTCTCTACTCTTGATAAGGGCCTATCATTCTAACCATTAAGTCTTCCATATCCGACTAGTGAGAAAATTGAAGCAAATAGTTGGTGAAAGTCCCACCCAGGCCGACATGCTGAGATAAGTAGCTTGTAATGTGTCATCTTGGACTCCAATTTTCCTTTTCATTCTTTCCTTTATTTGTTCATCAAAATGTGTACCAAAAATATAGACGATTTCTGAAAGTTGATTTTCTATCTAGACCCATCTCAATACGTATCTAGATCTTATTTTAGGGTCTGTACACTCTTGTCATCTCCATTAACAAAGAACACACTATCGTCAGCAAAAAGGAGGTAGGAGATAGGAGGACCAAACCTACCATTGTGAATTCCTTTCAAGTCCTCCAATGCTTATTTTTGCTGCAATAAACAAGGTAAGCCTTCAACACATAACGGAAATAGGTAGGGGCTAACTAGATCCCCTTGCCTAATACCTCTAGTAGGTTTAAAGGGTTCGGTCAAATCACCCTTGACTTTGGTTACATATTTCATAGAAGTTATGCATCTCCATACCATCTCCACCCATCTAGCACTAAACCCAATTTCAGCAAGACACCCTTGAGGTATTTCCACTCTACTATATGTTGGGGAACGCAGTAGAAAAATATACATTTCCATCCTATTACCAGCCCAGAACCACCATGAAGGTGCATACAAGGTTAGATCTAATCGTTACCAACTCAGAGTTGCAGCGGAAGAAGAGTTGGTGACTATTGTTGGTGCAAATTCCCACAGCTAGGATTTACAGCCTCCCAACCGCGAGAATTTTCTCCCTGGAACAAAGATTGAAAGCACGATCTCTCCAACGGGTTGCAAACATACGATGTCACCAATCCGATGGCTCTCTGATGTCCATAACTAATTGTCACCGGAGACTAGTGAGTGGTGGAGCAGCCTTGCGACCCAATGGAACTATTTCATGGAGAAACTAGAGAGAGAGAGAGAGAGAGAGAGAGAGAGAGAGAGAGGCTGATCATAGCATGCCAAATGAATGAGAGCTTTGTTGTGCTTTGGATCGCTGCCCTCCTCCTCTGTTTAGAGTGGAGAAGGGAAGGGAAGGGGTGGAAGGAGGTAGCCCCAAAGGGGGCCGCACTCACCAAAAGTTGCCCCCAAAGCCCCACTCCGTCAACAAAAATTGCCACACAAAAAGGCGGGGCTACCCCGAAAGCCCCCCCCTCTAGGCGCCACTTCCCAAGGGGGCCTCCTTCCTCTTGGGCGCCACACCGTGGGCCCCCCTTTCTCTCATTGGCCGCCACATATGTGCGGCTACCCCACTTGGGCCAAGCCAAGTGGCAGCCCCTTGGCACCTTTGGGAAAATTTCGGGAGGCCCAGAACCATTCTGGAACTCTCCCAAAATTTCCGGATGCTTCCTGGAATTTTTTCGGCTACCCAGCTTTTCCGATTTTTTTCTCCAAAGCATTTCTACGTCTCTTAATCACCTAGTACTCAGCAGATCTGTGACCCTTAAGCATGTGACCTGCAGGTTCGATGAATTATAGACATGACAGGATCTTGCTCCGATCAATGATAAATAGCGAAACCGTGGACATCCATATTGACCACCATACCCACACAAATGATATTCAAGTGAACTTGTAGTTTACCATGTGCTAGTCCTTTTGCTCCAAAAAAAACACACATTTTTAAGAAAACAGCGAATAAGAAAACCAAAAAACCCCGCTTGCGGTAGAGTGGGCCAGCCCATTTGCCCTGGCTTTTAGGTGGAGCCTCTCCTATTTGACGCCAACGGGCATCCAATAGGAGGTCTCGTGCAACACGATGCGTGGGTCCTTGCCCTTGATAAGCCGAAGCTATCGCGGTTCAATAGTGGTCGTTGCGGCCAAGTTGGCATTATGCCTTTTTAGAGATAAAAGAAGTTGTATGGCGTTGGACACCTCCTATTCAACGCTATAAGCGTCGATTGGTGCAAACAATGCTCTCACGCATCCTTAGTGGGTCGTGAGCCAAATAGGCTTTGCTCGCTATCTGCTCGCGAGTTGGTTTGCTAGGTAGGTTCGTTCGGTGGTTCGCTACGTAGGCTTGCTCGCTGGATGGTTCGTTCAATCGGCTGGCACCCCCGCTTGTTCCTCTCCTGTTGGTTGATGGAAAAACAATTTTTTAAAAGATTATGAAAGCAAAAAAGCGTTCACGAGATTTTAAGAACTATTTAGGGATTTCAAAAAATGTCCGCGAGCTTGAAAATATTCGGAAATTCGAAAAAATCATTTGTATATTCGAAAAATGCTCACGGATTTGAAAAATTAATGAATTCGAAAAGTTCAAAACTTTGAAGAAAAATCATGAATTTGGAAAATGTTCACGAAATTGAAAAAAGCTCACAAATTGGAAAAACATTCATGAAAAGTATACATATTTGAAAAAGTACATAGATTTTGAAAGTTTGTGACTGGAAAATGTTCTCAAATTTGAATTTTTTTTGTAAATTTTTAAAATGTTCATAGATTTTCAAAATGTTCACAAATTTGAAACAAATTCGCTGATCTGAAAATGTTCGGAAAATTTTAAAAATGTTCACAAATGTGATTGTTTTTACAAAATTAAAAAAAACATGAATTTGAAAAAATAAGAAAAAGGAAAATTGAAAAGAGAAGAAATAAAAAAACAAAGAAAACTTGCTATGGAAAAGGCAGAGAAAACCCGCAAACCTGCCCCAGGAAAAACCGGTGAGAAAAGAAACGTGGGCCAGCCCATAGAGGAACTAGTGTGACTAACGTGGGTGCCTTCCTACGAGTAAAGCTTTAACCAGCATGTCAAGCGCCAAATAGGAAACGCGCTAGCATTGACGTTCAGGGAAGATGTGCTTGGTTCAAAATTGAGGCAAATTCGTTGGCAACCTGGACCACTTATATTCCATCCTTCTTGGCATGACTTTTTTTTTACAAACACACAGACGTTAATATACACAAATGCATACTCATTTCACACACGCACGCACACACCTCTAAAAAAATTGTATCAACAGATCTTGAGTTTGACGAAGCTGTTTTTAGCATGATTCTAGTGAAACGGCTATTTTTAGTTTTTCTGTCCGATAGGTGCTTCGAGCCGGCCAGATCGGGCAATCAGAAAAGCAATAGCAAAAGGCATCTCTTTTTTACGGGAAGAGCATCTGATTGATCTGAATTCTGGAGCGATAAGCAGAAACTCTTGACGACACAATCATAATGTCTAGAGCGCCGAGCACGAGTTGCAGCTCCCAAGCAGTGTTGTAGCACAAGCGTGCAATGCCCTGTTCTCAGCATAATATTTGCATAGAGTAGATAAGAAAATGAGCAGGAGACACGGCGTCGTGGATCTCGTGGCGGTGGACCATTTGCAGATTGTCAAGTCTCAGTCCAAGGAATGAAAGCAAGACCACACACGCGCGCACCGTTTTCATTCTCCTTTCCTCTGAGCCCCACGACCAGCAGTCAACCGCATCACGCTAGCTAATGCTAACCTTTGGTCTCATCCCATCTTTACAGTTTCCGTTCGAATATCATCATTGAAGGTACCATGGATCGTTGATGACACTATGGTCAACCATGCTGCGTTCTCGTTTAAAGTTCCGGCTAGGGTTAAGAAAGGCTGGACCACCAAAGTGCTCCATGAGTGTTTAAAAAAAAAGTGCTCCGTCAAGCTTCATATGGTCAAGGTACGTAGAACCTATATCTATACCTCTTTTTCTAAGAAAAAACACAAAACTTTATTCATTTGAAATAACAAGTACATCGTTTATGAGGAGGGATACGATGTCACTCAAAGGCTTCTCAAATCAGTCAAAAGTCAAAGAAAATCTAGCTAACTTAGCAGGTTCATGGACAACCTTATTTGCTTGCCTATTACAATGCTCAAATCTAGTATTCACGAGAATAGTGTGGAGAACAGTGTGTTTGGCCTTAGGAAAACCGGAGTGGTCACCCATGGCCCAAGACACCCTCCAGGGTTGGTGCGTTGCGAGAACAACAGACGTGCGCAAGCCAAAGGAGTTGAGGGCTCTCCTCACACTCGTGTTTTGGGAGCTTTGGAAGCACAGGAACGCGATTGTTTTCGACGGTGCTTCTCCGTCTCTGGAGGCCATGGTCAGGCGAGTCGTCGTTGAGGAAAGAGCTTGGCAGTAGGCGAGCCAATTGAAGGGCGAAGTGGATAGTCTGTTTGAGCTGTTGTCGGGGTGGGCGCGTAGCGAGTATATCCCATTTTGTACACTGAAGGTGGAGCATTGCGTTGTAAGCGTTCTTGATGTTATAGCGTTTTACTCCCTGTAACATCACCGGTGGTTGGGATTCTTTCCCCCTTTCTTCTATAAAATATGATACACACACTCGCGCGTATTCGAAAAAAATGCTCAAATCTAGTAATGAAAAAAAATCACAAGCCAAAAATATAACAATTGTCAAACACATCCGCTGCCGTACTCGTCGTCCGTCCTCCATTGTTCATGATTTCAATGACCTTCAAATTATTTGAGTTAATAACGAGGCGGTTGTAACCTGCCTTTTGAGCAATGGATAGACCATATCTAAGCGCCAAAGCTTCAGCCGTCAGGACATCTGTGCACCAATCAATTCCCGAATCCCCTTGTAATGAATTTTCCTTTATCGTCCCTCAAATCGTGCCACTAAGCGGCTCATGATCAGAAGAGGCATCCACATTAAGTTTTAGAAAACCCCTTGGATGTTGGACTCAACCCCTTATTTTTATAGTAGTCTTTGGTGATATAGCCATGATGTAGTTTAACATAATAGTGAAGGAAATATGCCCTAGAGGCAATAATAAAGTTGTTATTTTATATTTTCTTATCCATGATAAAGGTTTATTATTCATGCTAAAATTGTATTGATCGAAAACTTAAATGCATGTGTGAATACATAAACAAATACCGTGTCCCTACTATGCCTCTACTAGACCAGCTCGTTGATCAAAGATGGTTAAAGTTTCCTAACCATGGACATGTGTTGTCATTTGATAGCGGGATCACATCGTTAGGAGAATAATGTGATGGCCAAGACCCATCCATTAGCTTAGCATAATAATCGTTCAGTTTTATTGATATTGCTTTCTTCATTTCAAATACATATTCCTTTGACTATGAGATTATGCAACTCCCAGATACAGGAGGAATACCTTGTGTT
This sequence comes from Triticum aestivum, assembly GCF_018294505.1. Taxonomy (NCBI): domain Eukaryota; kingdom Viridiplantae; phylum Streptophyta; class Magnoliopsida; order Poales; family Poaceae; genus Triticum; species Triticum aestivum. The sequence goes on along the minus strand of NC_057814.1, from coordinate 252,041,993 downwards.
CTATGAAACGTCACAACGTAACTGGGTGATCATAAAGATGCTCTACGGGTATCTCCGAAGGTGTTTGTTGAGATCAAGATTAGGATTTTTCACTCCGAGTATCGGAAATGTATCTCTGGGCCCTCTCGGTAATACACATCATAAGCTTGCAAGCAAATGACTAAGGATTTAGTCACGAGGTGATGTATTATGGAACGAGTAAAGAAACTTGCCGGTAACGAGATTGAACTAGGTATGAAGATATCGACGATCGAATCTCGGGCAAGTAACATACCGACGGACAAAAGGAATTACGTATGTTGTCATAATGGTTCGACCGGTAAAGATCTTCGTAGAATATGTAGGAGCCAATATGGGCATCCAGGTTCCGCTATTGGTTATTGACCGAAGAGGTGTCTCGGTCATGTCTACATAGTTCTTGAACCCGTAGGGTCTGCACGCTTAACGTTCGTTGACGATATAGTGTTATATGAGTTATATGATTTGGTGACGGAATGTTGTTCGGAATCCCGGATGAGATCATGGACATGACGAGGAGTCTCAAAATGGTCGAGAGGTAAAGATTGATATTTAGGACGAGGGTATTCGGACACGGGAAGTGTTTTGAAGGGTACCGGGTACTTATCGGGTCACCGGAAGGTGTTCCGGGCACCCCACCGGCAAAGCTATGGGCCTTACGGGCCAAGTGAGGGAACACACCAGCCCACAAGGGGCTGGTGCGCCCGCCATAGCTGGCCGACCCTAGGGGAGAAGGAAAGTGGAGACTAGGTCTCCCCTTTCCTCCCCCCCCCCTCCTCCTTCCTTTCCCCCTTGGGGGAATATGGCAGGGGGGCGCAGTGCAAGGGAGGGGCCCTAGGGGCCGGCGGTCAGCCCTAGGGCGCACCCGGCTGCCTCCCCTCCCCTCCCACCTATATATACATGGGGAGGGGGCGCCACACAAGGACAGAACATTGTCTTAGCCATGTGCGGCGTCCCCGTCCAATGTTTACTCCCTTGATCATATTTTCGTAGTGCTTAGGCGAAGCCCTTCAGAGATCACATCACCATCACCGTCACCATGCCGTTGTGCTGCCGGAACTCATCTACTACCTCGCCGCTTGTTGGATCAAGAAGGCGGAGGATGCCACCGAGCTGAACGTGTGCAGAACGCGGACGTACCATGCGTTCGGTACTAGATCGGTTGGAGCGCGAAGAAAGTTCGACTACATCAACCGTGTTGTGAAACGCTTCCTCTTACAATCTGTGAGGGTACGTAGACACACTCCCCCCTCGTTGCTATGCATCTCCATGGATAGATCAATGCGTGTGCGTAGAATTTTTTTGTTTTCCATGCAATGTTTCCCAACTGTGGTATTAGAGCCAGGTTTATGCGTAGATGATATGCACGAGTAGAACACAAAGAGTTGTGGGTGGTGATAGTCATACTGCTTACCACCAATGTCTTATTTTGATTCGGCGGTATTGTGGGATGAAGCGGCCCGGACCAACCTTACATGTCCACGCACATGAGACCGGTTCCACCGACAGACATGCAACTAGTTTTGCATAAAGGTGGCTGGCGGGTGTCTGTTTTTCCAACTTTAGTTGAATCGAATTTGACTACAGCCGGTCCTTGAAGAAGGTTAAAACAGCAAACTTGATGAAACACCATTGTGGTTTTTTGCGTAGGTAAGATCAGTTCTTGCTAGAAGCCCATAGCAGCCACATAAAACTTGCAACAACAAAGTAGAGGACGTCTAACTTGTTTTTGTAGGGCATGTTGTGATGTGATATGGTCAAGATATGATGTGATATATGTTGATATATGAGATGATCATGTTTTTTAATATCAAAAACCGGAAGGTGCCTTAGGGTTGTCTCTTTATTGTATGAAGTGCAAACGCCATGTAATTGCTTTACTTTATCACTATGCGTTAGCAATAGTTGGCGTGACGACCTCGACGCAATGACGCTACAATGGAGATCAAGGTGTCAAGCCGGTGACGATGGAGATCATGACGATGCTTTGGAGATGGAGATCAAAAGCACAAGATGATGATAGCCATATCATGTCACATATTTTGATTGCATGTGATGTTTATCTTTCATGCATCTTATTTTTCTTAGAACGGCGGTAGCATTGTAAGATGATCCCTTCACTTAATGTGGAGATAAGTGTTCTCCCTGAGTATGCACCGTTGCTACAGTTCGTCGTTTCGAGACACCACGTGATGATCGGGTGTGATAGACTCTACGTTCACATACAACGGGTGTAAGACAGTTTTGCACATGTAGAATACTTGGGTTAAACTTGACGAGCCTAGCATGTACAGACATGGTCTCGGAATGCTGGAGACCGGAAGGTCGAACATGAATCATATAGTAGATATGATCAACATAGAGATGTTCACCATTGATGACTACCCCATCTCACGTGATGATCGAACATAGGTTAGTTGATTTGGATCGCGTATCACTTAGATGACTTGAGGGATGTCTATTTAAGTGGGAGTTCTTTAGTAATATGATTAATTGAACTTAATTTATCATGAACTTAGTCTTATAGTTTTGCATATCTATGTTGTAGATCAAAGGCCCGAGCTACCGTTCCACTGAATTTTAATGCATTTTTAGAGAAAGCTAAGTTGAAGGATGATGGTAGCAACTACACGGACTGGGTCCATCACTTGAGGATTATCCTCATTGCTGCATAGTAGAATTATGTCCTTGATGCACCACTAGGTGAAAGGCCTGCTGCAGGAGCTGAAGCTGATGTTATGAACGTCTAGCAAGCTCGATCTGATGACTACTCTATATTTCAGTGTGCCATGCTTTACGGCTTAGAACTGCGACTTCAAAGACGTTTTGAACGTCATGGAGCATATGAGATGTTCCAAGAGTTGAAGTTAATATTTCAAGCAAATGCCCAGGTTGAGAGTTATGAAGTCTCCAACAAGTTCTATAGCTGCAAGATGGAGGAGAACAGTTGTGTCAGTGAACACATACTCAAAATGTCTGGGTATTATAATCACTTGACTCAGCTGGGAGTTGATCTTCCGGTTGATTGTGTTATTGACGGAGTTCTTCAACCACTGCCACCAAGCTACAAAGGATTCGGGATGAACTATAATATGCAAGGGGTGAACAAAACAATTCCCGAGCTCTTCGCAATGCTTAAGGGCGCGAAGGTAGAAATCAAGAAGGAGCATCAAGTGTTGATGGTTAACAAGACCACTAGTTTCAAGAAAAAGGGCAAGGGAAAGAAAGGAAACTTCAAGAAGAATGGCAAGCAAGTTGTCACTCCCGGGAAGAAGCCCAAAGCTGGACCCAAGCCTGAAACTGAGTGCTTCTACTGCAAAGGGACTGGTCACTGGAAGCGGAACTGCCCCAAATACTTGGCGGATAAGAAGGATGACAAATTGAACAAAGGTATACTTGATATACATGTTATTGATGTGTACCTTACTAATGCTCATAGTAGCGCATGGGCATTTGATACTGGTTCGGTTGCTCATATTTGTAACTCGAAACAGGAGCTACGGATTAAATGAAGATTGGCTAAGGATGAGGTGACAGTGCGCGTCGGGAATGGTTCCAAGGTCGATGTGATCGCCGTCGGCACGCTACCTCTACATCAACCTTCGGGATTAGTTTTAGACCTGAGTAATTGTTATTTGGTGCCAGCGTTGAGCATGAACATTATATCTGGATCTTGTTTAGTGCGAGACGGTTATTCATTTAAACCAGAGAATAATGGTTGTTCTATTTATATGAGTAATATCTTTTATGGTCATGCACCCTTGAAGAGTGGTCTATTCTGGTTGAATGTCGATAGTAGTGATACACATATTCATAATATTGATGCCAAAAGACGCAAACTTGATAATGATAGTGCAACATACTTGTGGCACTGCCGTTTAGGTCATATTGGTGTAAAGTGCATGAAGAAACTCCATGCTGATGGAATTTTGGAATAACTTGATTATGAATCATTTGATACTTGTGAACCATGCCTCATGGGAAAGATGACTAAAACTCCGTTCTCCGAAACAATGGAACGCGCCAATGACTTATTGGAAATAATACATACTGAGTATGCGGTCCAATGAGTGTTGAGGCACGTGGCGGGTATTGCTATTTTCTGACCTTCACAAATGATTTAAGTAGATATGGGTCTATTTACTTAATGAAACACAAGTCTGAAACATTTGAAAAGTTCAAAGAATTTCAGAGTGAAGTAGAGAATCACCGTAACAAGAAAATAAAGTTTCTACTATCTGATCGCAGAGGCGAATATTTGAGTTACGAGTTTGGCCTTCATTTAAAACAATGTGGAATTGTTTCACAACTCACGCCACCTGGAACACCATGGCGTAATGGTGTGCCTGAACATCGTAACCGTACTTTATTGGATATGGTGCATTCTATGATGTCTCTTACCGATTTACCACTATCGTTTTGGGGTTATGCATTAGAGACAACCGCATTCATGTTAAATAGGGCACCATCTAAATCCGTCGAGATGACACCGTATGAACTATGGTTTAGCAAGAAACCTAAGTTGTCATTTCTTAAAGTTTGGGGTTGTGACACTTATGTCAAAAGGCTTCATCCTGATAAGCTCAAACCCAAATCGGAGAAGTGTGTCTTCATAGGATACCCTAAGGAAAAAATTGGGTACACCTTCTACCACAGATCCGAAGGCAAGATTTTTGTTGCCAAGAATGGAACATTTCTAGAGAAGGAGTTTCTCTCGAACGAAGTGAGTGGGATGAAACTAGAACTTGATGAGGTAATTGTACCTTCTCTCAATTTGGAAACTAGCACATCAGAGAAATCCGTTCCTGTGATGCCTACACCAACTAGAGAGGAAGCTAATGATGATGATCATGAAACTTCAGATCAAGTTACTACTGGACCTTGTAGGTCGAACAGAGCATGTTCCACACTAGAGTGGTACGGTAATCATGTCCTGGAAGTCATGTTACTAGACCATGGTGAAAGAATGAACTATGAAGAAGCTATGATGAGCCCAGATTTCGATAAATGGCTTGAGGCCATGAAATCTGAGATAGGATCCATGTACGAGAACAAAGTGTGGACTTTGGTGGACTTGCCCGATGATCGGAAAGCCATTGAGAATAAATGGATTCTAAGAAGAAGACATAACGCTGATGGTAATGTCACCATCTACAAAGCTCGACTTGTTGTGAAAGGTTTTCGACAAGTTCAAGGGGTTGACTACGATGAGACCTTCTCACCCATAGCGATGCTTAAGTCAGTCCGAATCATGTTAGCAATTGCCGCATTTTATAATCATGAAATTTGGAAAATGGACGTCAAAACTGCATTCCCTAATGGATTTCTTAAAGAATAGTTGTATATGATGCAACCAGAAGGTTTTGTCAAACTTAAAGGTGTTAACAAAGTGTGCAAGCTCCGGCGATCCATCTATGGACTGGTGCAAGCATCTCGGAGTTGGAATATATGCTTTGATGAGGTGATCAAAGCATATGGTTTTACACATACTTTCGGTGAAGCCTGTATTTACAAGAAAGTGAGTGGGAGCTCTGTAGCATTTCTAATATTATATGTGGATGACATATATTGATTGGAAATGATATAGAATTTTTTGATAGCATAAAAGGATACCTGAATAAGATTTTTCAATTAAAAACCTCGGTGAAGCTGCTTATATATTGGGCATCAAAATCTATAGAGATAGATCAAGATGCTTGATAGGACTTTCACAAAGCACATACCTTGATAAAGTTTTGAAGAAGTTCGAAATGGATCAATCAAAGAAAGGGTTCTTGTGTGTGTTACAAGGTTTGAAGTTGAGTCAGACTCAAAGCACGACCACTGCAGAAGGTAGAGAGAAAATGAAAGTCATTCCCTATGCCTCAGCCATTGGTTCTATCATGTATGCTATGTTGTGTACCAGACCTGATGTGTGCCTTGCCATAAGTCTGGCAGGGAGGTACCAAAGTAATCCAGGAGTGGATCACTAGACAGCGGTCAAGAACATCCTGAAGTACCTGAAAAGGTTTATTATCCATGCTAGAATTGTATTGATCGGAAACTTAAATACATGTATGAATACATAAACAACTACCGTGTCCCTAGTATGCCTCTACTAGACTAGCTCATTGATTAAAGATGGTTAAAGTTTCCTAACCATGGACATGTGTTGTCATTTGATAACGGGATCACATCATTAGGAGTGATGTGGTGGACAAGACCCATCTGTTAGCTTAACATAATGATCATTCAGTTTTATTGCTATTGCTTTCTTCATGTCAAATACATATTCCTTTGACTATGAGATTATGCAAATCCCGAATACTAGAGGAATACCTTGTGTTCTATCAAACGTCACAACGTAACTGGGTGATCATAAAGATGCTCTACAGGTATCTCTGAAGATGTTTGTTGAGTTGGCATAGATCGAGATTAGGATTTTTCACTCCTAGTATCGGAAAGGTATCTCTGGGCCCTCTCGGTAATACACATCATAAGCTTGCAAGCAAATGACTAAGGAGTTAGTCATGAGGTGATGTATTACGGAACGAGTAAAGAGACTTTCTGGTAACGAGATTGAACTAGGTATGAAGATGACGACAATCGAATCTCGGGCAAGTAACATACCGACGGACAAAGGGAATTACGTATGTTGTCATAACGGTTCAACCGATAAAATCTTTGTAGAATATGTAGGTGCCAATATGGGCGTCCAGGTTCCGCTATTGGTTATTGATCAGAGAGGTGTCTTGGTAATGTCTACATAGTTCTCGAACCCATAGGGTCTGCACGCTTAACGTTCGTTGACGATATAGTGTTATATGAGTTATGTGATTTGGTGACCGAATGTTATTCGGAGTCCCGGATGAGATCATGGACATGACGAGGACTCTCGGAATGTTCGAGAGGTAAATATTGATATATAGGACAAGTGTATTCAGACACGGAAGTGTTTCGGAGGGTACCGGGTACTTAACG
>NC_057814.1:252022319-252034791 GCF_018294505.1 Triticum aestivum | reverse complement strand
CCCCCCATAGCTGGTTGGACCTAGGGGAGAAGGAAAGTGGAGACTAGGTCTCCCCTTTCCTTCCCCCTCCTCCTCCTTCCTTTCCCCCTTGGGGGAATATGGCAGGGGGGCGCAGGGCAAGGCAGGGGCCCTAGGGGCCGGCGGCCAGCCCTAGGGCGCGTCTGGGTGCCTCCCCTCCCCTCCCACCTATATATACATGGGGAGGGGTGATACGTCTCCAACGTATCTATAATTTTTTATTGTTACATGCTATTATATTATCTGTTTTGGATGTTTTATATGCATTAATATGCTATTTTATCCTAGAGCATAGTGCCAGTTTTTGCTTTTTCCTTGTTTTTGAGTTTTACAGAAAAGGAATACCAAACAGAGTCCAAATGAGTTGAAAATTTAAGTTGATTTTTATGGACCAAAAGAAGCCCCCGAAGCATAAGAGTTGGGCTGGAAGAGTCCCAAGGCAACCACAAGGGTGGAGTGCGCCCCCCCTAGGGCGCACCCCCTGTCTTACCGCTACCTCGTGGACCCCCTTGACGTGAGACCAACACCAAAAATTCCTATAAATACCAAAACCCCCGGAAAGAAACCTAGATCAAGAGTTCCGCTGCTGCAAGCCTCTGTAGCCACGGAAAACCAATCGGGAGCCCGTTCCGGCACCCTACCAGAGGGGGAAACCATCACCGGAGGCCATCTTCATCATCCCGATGGTCTCCATGACGAGGAGGGAGTAGTTCACCCTCGGGGCTGAGGGTATGTACCATTAGCTATGTGTTTGATCTCTCTCTCTCTCTCTCTATCTCATTCTTGATATGGAACGATCTTGATGTACCGTGAGCTTTGCTACTATAGTTGGATCATATGGTGTTTCTCCCCCTCTATCTTCTTGTGATGAACTGAGTTTTACCTTTCAGGTTTCACTATTATCGGATCGAATACTATTATGGATTTGAGAACACTTGATGTACGTCTTGCGATGGGATATCTGTGGTGACAATGGGATGTTCTATTGATTCACTTAATGTATGTTTTGGCACTCAACTCGCGCATTCCCGAGGTGACATTGGGGTAATCTATGCATAGGGGTTGATGCATGTTTTCGTCCTTGTTTCTCTGGTAGGAATCTTGGGGCACTCTTTGAGGTTCTTTGTGTTGGATTGAATATTATGAATCTGAAGTTGTTTGACGCATATCGTATAATTGACCACGGATACATGTGGTGACATTGGAGTATCTAGGTGACATTAGGGTTGATTTATGTGTATCATATGGTGTTATTTAATTTTACTACGAATTCTAGGGCTGTTTGTGACACTTATAGGAATAGCTCAATGGATTGATCGGAAAGAATAACTTTGAGGTGGTTTCGTACCCTACAGGCAATTTCATCTTATGTTCTCCGCGATAGAAACTTTGGAGTGACTTTTGTCTCACATTGAGGGATTGCCATATGATCTAATTATGTTATCATTGTTGAGAGAACTTGCACTAGTGCAAGTATGAACCCTAGGCCTTGTTTTCAAGCATTGAAATACTGTTTTTTCTCACTTTTGTTACTAGTTACCTTGCTGTTTTTATATTTTCAGATTACAAAAACCTATATCTACCATTCATATTACACTTGTATCACCATCTCTTCACCGAACTAGTGCACCTATACAATTTACCATTGTACTGGATGTGTTGGGGACACAAGAGACTCTTTGTTATTTGGTTGCAGGGTTGTTTGAGAGAGATCATCTTCATCCTACGCCTCCCACGGATTGATAAACCTTAGGTCATCCACTTGAGGGAAATTTGCTACTGTCCTACAAAATCTGCGCGTGGAGGCCCAACACGAGTCTACAAGAAGAAGGTTGCGTAGCAGACATCAAGGTCTTTTCTGGCGCCGTTGCCGGGGAGGTGAGTGCTTGAAGGTACATCTTTAGATCTTGCAATTGAATCTTTTAGTTTCTTATTTTATCACTAGTTTAGTTTACAAAAGAAAATTACAAAATGGAATTGAGGTTGCCTCATATGCTTCATATGTTTAATGTCTTTTGTGAAAATGATGGAAAGGAAAATTGTGCTCAAGTGCTAGAAGAGGAAGTTAATAAAATGTTTGGCACTAAATCTTTGTATGATGAGCATGATTGCAATGTTGTTAGTATGAATTCCTTGAATATCCATGATGCTAATGATATGCAAAGCCATAAGCTTGGGGATGCTATGTTTGATCAAGATGATATTTTTTTGTCCCCCAATTTTTGTTGAGCAAATTTACTATGATGAAAGCATGCCTCCTATCTATGATGATTATTGTGATGACATGTATGCTCTAAAGAATAATGATAACTATGAAACTTGTCGTCTTGATTTTAATTTTCAATCCCATGATAGTTACTTTGTTGAGTTTGCTCCCACTATTATGAATGAGAAGGAATTTGCTTATGTGGAGAGTAATAAATTTTCTATGCTTGTGGATCATGAAAAGAATGCTTTATGTGATGGTTATATTGTTGGATCCATTCATGATGCCATGGGAAATTATTATGGGAGAGGAACATATGCTTTTACATATTGCAATAATATCAAGTTTCCTCTCTATGTGTTGAAAAAATCTTGAAGTTATGCTTGTTTTCCCTTCCTATGCTAGTTGATTCTTGTTCCCAAGAATTATTTTCTCACAAAATCCTATGCATAGGAAGTGGTTTAGACTTAAATGTGCTAGTCATAGGCTTCATGATGCTCCCATTATGTTTCAATTCTTATCTTTTTATGTGAGCATCATTGAAATCATCATGCCTAGCTAGAAAGGCATTAAAGAAAAGCGCTTGTTGGGAGACAACCCAACATTTACCCCTACTGTTTTTGTGTGTTCTCATGATTATGCTATCATATTAATCATGTTTTATAGTTTTTGTTTCAATGAAGTGCCAAGTAAGACCTTTGGGATGGTCTATGGTGATAGTTGATTTGATCTTGCTGAAAAACAGAAACTTTTGCGCTCATTGCCAGAATTTTAGAAATTCACAGAAGCGTGCTTTTGATCTGAAGTTTTTACACAAGATAGATATAAAAAGTTCCCAGGTTGTCGTAATGTTCAGAATTTTTCGAGTTACAGAAGTATATGAAGTTTCCAGATTACTACAGACTGTTCTGTTTTTGAGAGATTTTGTTTCCATTGTGTTGTTTGCTTATTTTGATGAATCTATGGGTAGTATCGGAGGGTATGAACCATGGAGAAGTTGGAATACAGTAGATATAACACCAATATAAATTTAGAATGAGTTCACAACAGTACCTATGTGGTGATTTGCTTTATTATACTAACGGAGCTTACGAGTTTTCTGTTAAGTTTTGTGTTGTGAAGTTTTCAAGTTTTGGGTAAAGATTTGATGGACTATGGAAAAAGGAGTGGCAAGAGCCTAAGCTTGGGGATGTGCTACTTCTTGAGCTTGCATTGGTTTTTCCCTTGAAGAGGAAAGGGTGATGCAGCAAAGTAGAGATAGGTATTTCCCTTAGTTTGAGAACCAAGGTATCAATCCAGTAGGAGACAAGGCACAAATCACCGAATACCTACACAAACAATCAAGCAACTTGCACTCAACGCGATAAAGGGGTTGTCAATCCCTTCACGGTTACTTGCAAAAGTGAGATCTGATAGAGATAGATGAAGTAAACAAACGGTAAAGTAAATACTTTTGGTATTTTTGGTTTATAGATCGGAAAGTAAAAGATTGCAAAATAGTAGATCAGAAACTTATATGATGGAAAATAGACCCAGGGGCCATAGGTTTCACTAGAGGCTTCTCTCAAGATAGAAAATATTATGGTGGGTGAACAAATTACTGCCGAGCAATTGATAGAAAAGCACAAAGTTATGACGATATCTAAGGCAATGATCATGAATATAGGCATCACGTCCGTGTCAAGTAGACCGAAACGATTCTGCATCTACTACTATTACTCCACACATCGACCGCTATCCAGCATGCATCTAGAGTATTAAGTTCATAAAGAACGGAGTAACGCATTAAGTAAGATGACATGATGTAGAGGAATTAACTCAAGCAGTATGATGAAAACCCCATCTTTTTATCCTCGATGGCAGCAATACAATATGTGCCTTGCTGCCCCTGGTGTCATTGGGAAAGGACACCACAAGACTGAACCCAAAGCTAAGCACTTCTCCCATTGTAAGAAAAACCAATCTAGTTGGCCAAACCAAGCCGATAGTTCGAAGAGAATTACAAAGATATCAAATCATGCATAAAAGAATTCAGAGAAGATTCAAATAATATTCATAGATAAGCTGATCATAAATCCACAATTCATCAGATCTCGGCAAACACACCGCAAAAAAGTATTACATCGAAAGATCTCCAAGAACATCGAGGAGAACATGGTGACTTATTGAGAATCAAAGAGAGAGAAGAAACCATCTAGCTACTAGCTATGGACTCGTAGGTCTGTGGTAAACAACTCACGCTTCATCGGAAGGGCAATAGAGTTGATGTAGAAGCCCTCCATGATCGAATCCCCCTCCGGCAGGGTGCCGAAAAAGGTGCCTAGATGGGATCTCACGGGTACAGAAGGTTGCGGCGGTGGAAAATTGTTTTTGTGGATGCCTCTGGTGGTTTGGGGATATTTGGGGATATTTGGGAATATATAGGTGAAAGAATTAGGTCAGGAGAGGCACGAGGGGCCAACAAGACAGGGGCGCGCCCTACGCCCGGGGTGCGCCCTCCGTCCTTGTGGCCGCCTCGTGGCTCCTTCGACTTCATCTCCAAATCTCCTGGTTGTCTTCTGGTCCAAGAAAAATCATCGCGAAGGTTTCATTCCGTTTGGAATCTGTTTGGTATTCCTTTTCTGCAAAACTTAAAAACAAGGAAAAAACAGGAACTGGCACTGGGCCCTAGGTTAATAGGTTAGTCCCAAAAATAATATAAAATAGCATATTAATGCATATAAAACATCCAAAACAGATAATATAATTGCATGGAACAATCAAAAATTATAGATACGTTGGAGACGTATCAGACATCGGCAACATACAACTCCAATTTCATCTTCTCTTCTTCAATTCTTTTCATTTTTTCTTTAAATACTCGTTTTCTTTTTCTACAAAATTTAACTTCTCGACAAGAGGGTCGGTTGCAATTTCTTGTTCACATACCTCCTAGATAAAAATATTCCTATGTCAACATGGTGGCCATAATTGTCGTAAATGCGAAATGCAACAAATAGTTATAAAAGAGAATATACCACATCCAAACCATAAACCGGGAGAGGGCCGACGGGGACGGATATCAAGACCATGACACTATGTAAAACAAACAATGATGCAAAGTAACAAAATTATCCCCTAATGATTTTAGGCCAATTTCTCTGCTTAATGGAGTGCTTAAGATAATCACTAAACTTCTGGCTAATAGGTTGCAGAAAGTAATCCTGAAAATGATTCACATCAATTAGTATGGATTTATGAAGAACAGGGTGATTTAAGACTGCTTAGGTTGGTCTTATGAGTACATACATCAATATCTCAAATCTAGAGAGGAAATGCTTGTTATAAAGTTGGATTTTGAAAAAGCATTTGACACTATTGAACACCAAGCAATTATAGACATCATCAGAGCTAAAGGTTTTGGTGAAAAATGGAATTCTTGGATCCAAATGATTTTCAGTACTGCTTCAGCTTCTCTTATGCTCAATGGAGTGCTAGGTAAAAAAATATTGCAGAAGGGGTGTCAGACAAGGAGATCCTCTCTCCCCCGTCTTGTTTGTGTTGGCAGCAGATCTTTTACAATCAGTGATTAACAATGCAATGAGTATGGGTCTCCTACATGCACCACTGCAGGTTAATTCATGCCCTGATTTCCCAATTGTTCAGTATGCAGATGATACATTGATAATGCAAGCTGACACAAGACAACTGGTCTGCCTTAAAGCACTGCTTAATACATTTGCTTCTGACACTGGTTTAAAAGTCAATTACCAAAAGTCTGTTATGGTTCCAATCAATATGCAAGAGGAGAGGGCCCACTTGTTTGCTGGCACACTTAACTGCCAGCTGGGACAATTTCCATTCACATATCTTGGGTTACCTTTAGGGCTTTATAAACCAACTGTTGAGAAATGCCTACCAGTGGTTAATAAAGTGGCTAGAAGACTGGCTGGAATTGCAACTTTTATGACATATGCAGGAAGGTTGTTAATGGTTAAAACTATTTTGACTTCACTCACTATATTTTTTATCAGCTGTCTGGATGTCCCAGTAACTATAAAGCACTAGGTTCTAAAATATTTCGGACATTGTTTATGGAGAGGGCCAGATATGGAAGATCATAGACCTGCTCTAGTAAAATGGACCACTGTTTGCAGGCCAAAAAATCAAGGAGGTCTAGGAGTTATGGACATCTTCACACAGAACAAGGCACTACTGATGAAGAATCTGCACAAATTCTACAACAAGCATGATATTCCATGGGTAAATTTGATTTGGGAAACACATTATTCTGACAACAAACTTCCAGGAGAAGAACTACTGGGATCATTTTGGTGGAAAGCAAACCAACAATTAATTCAAAATTATAAAGCTTTAGCTAGGTTGAATCTGGGGGATGGCAGATCTGCTTATTTCTGGAGTGACTTATGGGGGGAGCAACTTATGCAGCATAAGTTTCCACACCTTTTTTCCTTTGTAATAAACCATAGACTCACAGTGCAACAAGTCACAAATACAGAGTATTTGGAAGATCTTTTCCATCTGCCACTATCAATCCAAGCACATGAGCAATTTTTGCAGCTGGAAGACATATGTCACTCACTGAGGCAATCCCACTTTCAGGACATGACAGATACATGGATTTACATCTGGGGTAATGAACAATTCTCTTGTGCAAAGGCATACAATGTTATGATTGGAATCAAACAAGTACCTCCACATTTCAACTGGATTTGGAATTTTTCATGTCAGCCAAAACACAAAATGTTCTTCTGGATGCTGTTGCATGATAGACTCAACACAAGAAATCTTCTGAGAAGGAAGAACTTTATACTAGAGGAATATAACTGTGCAACCAGAGAATGTCAACAGGAGGAAACTCTGCATCACCTGTTCTGGGGATGCCCATTTGCCAAGAGATGTTGGGACTATATCTGTCCTACCAGAGCACAAAATTTGTCTGTTATGGAAGCTTTTCAAGACATCAAGGACAAGTTGAGTCTACCTTTCTTCATGGAAATAATAATTCTAAGCTCACGGGCAATTTGGATTTCTAGAAATAACAAGATCTTTCAACATATTCAGCCTACCTTCCAAGGATGGAAGCACATCTATATGCTGGAGATGAAGTTACTCACTCACAGGATCAAGCCAAAGTATGCTGATCATTTCTTGGCTTGGCTTCAGCACCAAGGATAGTCTCATAGGCAGCTCCCATGCCTATTGTTGTAATCTTCTAGTCTTTTTCTAGTTTTAGCTAGTTTAGTTAGTTTTTTAGGGCTTTGCTCAAGACCTTCTTTAATGTTTCAGGAATATTTGAGACCTTGCTCCTTTTTATTTATATAAAAATTGCAGTGGGGTTTTTACCCTACTGTTTATAGTCAAAAAAAGTAACAAATTATACAAGTAACTATATAAATCATACATTCATACAAGTAACTATATAAATCAAGTAAAACATTAAAAAATTGAATACCTAATAATAATCTTGATCGTCGGGTTCAATAAATGCTCCGGGATCAATAAATGCATCATCATCATCACTATCATGAATGAAGTGCTCATCAGGTTCAGCGGTATCAACATGTGGAAGGCCACCTTTACGTAATCGGTCAAGCATTGACAAACCATCCGCGGCAGTGACCTCTTCTTATTTAGGCTCTTATTGTTCCAGATCAGGGGTGAAGTCGGCCTCACTATCGCTGTCTACTTCAATGTTCTGGGGTGAAGTAGAGTGTTTCTTGAAGCGTTTTTTGGAAAGACGTGTTTCTTGGAAGAATCCACCTTCATATTTGTCTGGGTTAATGTGAGGTTCATAATCCTCTTCATTGTGGGGAGGTGGTCTAACACGTGGAGGCACTTTATAAACGACATCCCAACCATTCAGATTTGGATTAGTTTGGCAGGCCCACGGTAGATAGAAAACATGGGTCACCTGTTGAGCCGTAATATAGACATCGGGAACATCTAAATGGGTTCTTTGTTTGATTTCGACTAGCCCTATATGTTCACGAGTCCTTCTAGTCTCCTTCGGCTGGAACCAATAACATTTCAAGACTATGAAGTTTGGTGGGTTTTGACCATAGAATAGAAGTTCATAAATTTCTTCAACTCTCCCATAATACTCGATACCTCCATCGCCGATAGCGGAGACACAACAATTCATAGACTTTCGGTCGGCCATAGATAGCTCTTTGTCGTAGGTACGAAAGCGATACCCGTTGATGTCGTATTTGTCAAATGAACGGGCCTTGTAGTCAAAATCATTAGCGACTTGTCTCAATTCGGCGTCCATAGACTCTAAATTAGCGGCAAATTAGACGAAGAAAATGAGAATGGTCTAATGGAAATTACAATTTGTTTGAACCAAGAGATGAAACCTGGAAAGCTGCCTCCTTGCTTTACTAGAAGCTCTACTCTTTGATGGATTCCTTTTCGATCTCCGCTCCATCCGAGAATTTGGTGACGTCTCGACTGTATCAAATATCCGGGAATAAGAGATTTTCAAAGGAATTAGAAGTTGTGAAACAATGTACCGCGATAACTTACTCGATGTACGGCCGCACTTCTATTAGGTTGTTGAAGATATACAATGAAATGGTCCGCCATTCTTCGACATCCAAAGATAATGGTTTAGAAACACCGGCTGGTTCGAGATTCCCTTTGAATAGGCTGAGGTTGGATCCACCTTTTTTAGGGTCACCAGCATTGTACTGAGGCGTCGGATTATTCAAATGATGATTTTTGGCTTCGTAGTGTGCTGTCACGAAGTTTGCCGCCTCGTCAGTAATGAATGCCTCAGCCATCGATGCTTCAATTCTATGTTTATTTTTACATTTTGCTCGGAGCGTCTTCTGCATCCTCTCAGTTGCGTAGCACCAATGATTTTGCATGCCCCCCCCAATCTTGCCTCGGTCAGGAGATGCAAAATCAAGTGTTGCATTGGATTAAAGAAGCCCGACGGAAAGATCTTCTCTAACTTGCAGATCAACTCCGGTGCCAACTCTTCCATTTCTTGTACCACGGCAAGCAATAGTTGTTTCGCACAAAGAACACGGAAGAAATAGCTCAGCTCAGCCAGTACTAGACATTCATCCCCAGGGATAAAGCCACGCAACATCACTGGCATTACCCGCTCAACCCATATGTGCCAATCATGACTCTTGAGACCAAATATTTTCAATTTTTCAAGATTCGCTGCATACCCATCGGGGGACATCAACTGCATTTTCACCCACAAGATAATTTCCCTCATAGCTGGCCTTCCAAGACTGAACCATGCCTTTGGCTTCGTCCAGTTCTGCTTTCCTTTGGTTCTTTCATGTTTTGTAATGGTCTATCACATAGCACCTCTTGATCTACTCTAGCCTTAGTATTATCCTTTGACTTCCCCTCTATGCTGAACAATGTACCAAAAAGTGCCTTGGTGATATTCTTTTTAGTGTGCATCACGTCGATGTTGTATTGGCAAAGGAGGTCTTTGAAGTAAGGTAGATCCCACAAGCATGTCTTGTGAGTCCAGGCGTGTTTAGAATTATACCCCTTAAAATAACCTAGACGCTCTAGATTTGGCTCGAGAGCGTTTAACTGATCCAGGGTCTCTTGGCCTATCAACGGAGGTGGTGCAGAGTTTTTGACAACTCTACCTTTCATGAAGTTCTTCTTGTCTTTCCTGAACTTATGGCGAGGGTCCATGAACTGTCTATGCAAGTCGAAGTAAGAAAACTTGCGACCCGCCTGCAGCCAACGAAACTCAAGAGCTGCCTTGCATGTGGGGCACGGGAACCTTCCATGCACACACCAGCCAACGAATAGCGCATACGCTGGCAAGTCATGCGTCGAGTACATGTACCAGACACACATTATGATGTTCTGTTTGCTAAAGGCTTCGTATGTCTTGAACCCATTATCCCAAGCTTCTTGCAATTCGTCCTTATGTGGCTGCATGTACACATTCATATTCTTCCCCGATAGTTCGGCCCTGGAATTATCAATGTCAGGAAAATGTTCTTTCTTTGCATAATCTATCCAGGGGGAGATTGAGTGAAAAGACAAATACGGGCCAACAAATGTATTGGGTTGCCCTCAGACCAAACACAGTGAACCCATCTATGCTGATGGTGACTCGAGGATGCCTTGGATCTGCCGCTTTTTCCTCATGTAATGCATCGAAGCGCTTCCACGCTTCACCATCCGATGTGTGTACCATCATCAGATTCCCATATGCATCTACTCCAGTTCTTTTGCCCTTTTGTGCCATATCATCTGTCTAGCCGTCTCTTCGACCATGAAAAGACGTTGAAGTCTTGGTACGATTGGCATATACCGAAGAACATTAACCGGGATTTTGGTATGTGTCTTCTCACCCATACTGTTGTCTACCACAATATACCTGGAAGACTTGCAAATGGGACAATAGTTCAAGTCCACATACTCAAGCCTAAATAAGGCACATCCTTTCTCACAGGCATGTATCTTCTCATAGGGCGTCTTAAGAACACGGAGGATTTTGTCTCACTGGTACAAGTTTGCAAGCATTACATGGCCTTTGAGTAGAAAGCGTCCAAATACTGCCATCATCGCGTCGTAGCATTCTCTGCCCAAGTTGAATTGATCCTTTAGAGCCATTATTTGTGAGATGGCATCCAGCTGACAAAGCTCAGTGTGCTCGTGGAGAGGATGTTTTGAAGACTCCAACATTTAATTGAAGGCCTTTGCAGATTCCTCCATCTCATTGTCCGTATCCCGAGCATCATCAAAGTTTTGCACCATGTCTTCCATCCTGGTACCATGCTCGTCGGTGCAACGACGAACCACCTCAGCTCTGGCACGTTGGGCAGACTCACCATGAAATGTCCACACCGTATAACCGGGCGTAAAACCACTCTTCTGCAGGTGTTTACCCATTTCATCCTCTGTCCTCTTTTCCCAAATTTTTGCACTGGACACAGGGGCACCAGTTTTTCCTCTAGCCATTTGCAAATGTGGCTTTCACAAACCCCTTGGTTTTTGTTAACCATTCATTGGTAATCTCCTTCTGACTAGTGTGACTAGTGTACATCCACGCACGATCACTCATCTTGCTTAGCTACTGGACAGAGAAGAAATATATATAATTCAGCATGTGTATTCAATAGTTAATCTAGTTTCTCAATTTTATTACGTCCATGCAACATACAATCTAATAGGTAAAGATAGGTCCTAATCCCACCCGAGTATGTGTAGATTGAGTACATTCTCCATGCTCTACCCCATTCCGAGACAAAATTTCAGCAGCACCTCCCCGCTGTTCTCCTGATACACGTCTCGGCAAAAAGCCGAGAGAATGTGCATCCGGAGAACAACAGGGAGGCACTGATGAAATTTTGTGTCGGAATGGGGTAGAGCATGGAGAATGTACCCAATCTACACATACTCGAGCTGTCCGTGGAAATCGCTAGACAATCCGAATGAGTTACGGTGATAAATATGCAATTGAATGCATATTTATCGATGCAACCCTTTCAGACGGGAGACACATACTGGTTACACGACTGTACTTACCTAGCTAGTGTCATCGGCACGAAGGCCAGAACAGAGCAAATAATTAAGGGGGGAGGAGGAGATGTCATTTGTGCTCACCCATGAATGCAGGGGTGGAGCTCATCGAACACCAGACCCTTGCAGCGACGAAACAACTGCACATTGAAATCAAAAGATGAGTAACATAGCATTATTGTTTTTGCCATCAACCTAACTAAATATTTACAACAGGATGCCTTGACCTCTCAACCCTCGACCCCTCGAACCCTTGGCGACCCCCCGACAACCCTCGACCCTTGACCCCTCGACCCTCGATCCTCGACCCCTCGGCGACCCCTCGACCCCTCGGCAACCCTCGACTCTCGACCCCTCGGCAACCCTCGACCCTCAACCCCTCAGCGACCCTCGACCCTCGATCTTCTTTTCTTTCTTTTCTTTCTTTTTCTACTTTTTATACTTCTTTTTTCATCTTCTTCTCTTCTTCTTCCTTTTCTTCCTCTTCTTGTTCTTATTTTTTTCATCTTTCTTCTTAACCTAAACTAAACCTAAGCTAAACTAAATCTAAACCTGAACCTAAAAAAACAGGAAAAAAAACCTAAACTGAACCTAAAATAAATTAAATCTAAACCTAAACATAAAACTAAACTAACTACACTAACATAGAAAAAAATGAAAAAAAAGAGAGGGGGAGGGGGCTCACTGGAGTGGTGGAGGTGGAGGCCGATGGAGGAGGGGGCGGGGCAGCCG